>NW_019525658.1:4953560-5038560 GCF_002814215.2 Seriola lalandi dorsalis
AAAGTCAAGTCGAGTCCCTGCTGTAAGTCAAGCAAGACAAGTCAAGTCATTGCTCAGCTCAAGCAAGTCATCAAGCGAGTAAAGTTACAAAATATTCAGATGATCAACCTGTTAGATCAGTTAAAGACAGTGGTCATGAAAAGTTTAGTTTGTTCCACATTAATGAAAACTGTTGCAATCTGACTGATATTTATGTTATATATGTTGTGGCAGAGTCCAGATCTGTGACAGCAGTCACCCACTGCTACAGTTATCATAATCAGTCTTATCATTATCATTCCTCATCCAAGAAGGTTATGTTTTCACACTGACTGTTTATTTTTCTGCAGGATTACCCGAAAAGTCCTTCCTTGTAGGTCGCCAGGTTTGTTGACATCACACTAGAAATCACCTGATCATGTTTCAAAAACAAAATGTAACTTATCAATATCTAGAAAAATGCAAATGTTTAATAAAAAAAAGTCAAGTCCATTTGAGTGATCAGTCAAGTGTCAAGTCATGAAGACCAAGTCAAAGTCAAGTCCAGTCTTTTACCAGTTCTTAGTCAAGCAAGTTCCAAGTCCTCTAATTTGTGACTTATGTCTGACTTGAGTCAAGTCATGCGACTCAAGTCCCCCACCTCTGCTTTATACACATACAATAACGTGTGTTTGAATGCAGACAGACACCGTGATCACTTGTGAAAGACCTGACGACTGAAAGTCAAGGGACATAAGAGATAAACATGTATGGACGGCTACATGATACAATAATGAACATCTTGAAAAGTGGTTGTTATATTTAGTTGTGGTTGTACCTTCACAGCCATGTCTTGAAATTCCTCTCCAGCCTCAGAAACAATGTCTTTGAGGCGGAATATGGGGCAGTCAGGGTCTGTTGCACGGCTGAACTGACACCTCTTCAGGTACGAGGAGTTAATATGTGGCAGTATGTTTCTTCTGGAGGAGGAAGGAAGACATGCATGATATAACCGCGCACAATAACACTGTATGTTTGCATATACTGTACTGATAGGAGCCGACAGCTCTCTACTATTTCTATCTCTTACCTTTGGAAACAGTGCACACAGTGTACTGACCTGTGAAAGTTGAACTTCGGGTATGTTACGCTGTTTTTGATTAACACGGTAAAGTTCTCCGCTGCAGCCAGAAGTGCATGTCTGTGGGACAGGGAAACAACATGTCAAGCAGACCACGATCTACATTGTACTGTACTTTACTTATAAATGAGATAACATTGCATATATTCTCACTGGGGCAGCTCAGTGTCTATTTCAAGAGGGCACCATGAGAGCACTTGGCAGGTCTGGACAGTTGAGGAATAGTTGACACAGAGTCCTGATTGTATACCTGGGTGGAGAATAAATGCCAGCTGCTGTTTGGTGTATGGTATTGCATAAATTTACCTGAATCATTTTAGCATTTAAAGCTGATAGATCAAAGGCCTACCATTGCCCCGAGGGTCGCTGTGTCCGTCGGTACAGTCACAGTCATCCGTGCAAATCGCTGATGGACTTGGAAGCTTGAAGAGAAATGGTCACCTGTCAGCACATTAATCAGCGTCCAAAACTGTAGTAACCCCGCTGGCTGTGTGCATGTATGTAACATTTAGATGTGTCACTAAAGTTACTGAAGACATTGAATGTGAATCTGAGACTTGGGCAAAAAGCTTAAACAATTATAGTTCTGAAGTGATTCATGGATTCATTGATTTGAAAAAAAAAATCAGCAAGAAAGTTGATAATGGATAAGACACATGTCACAACTGGAAAAGCACAGGTGTAATTCATACTATTAACAATAGCTTTTTTCCATTCAAGTCTATCAGTAGGCAGTGCCATTTGTTTTGCAAGACAAATCTCGACCTAATGATGGTTCTAAAAGGAAAATTAGGCTCTGTACCACATTTTATGACAATGCTCCCAACAGTCAGGACATTTCACTCAAAACCATAAATGTAAACCTCATGATGGCACAAGAGGAAAAGTCAGAGGAACACCAAAGTCAATATTATTAATAATATTGATTGACCAGGAACAAAGCGATGGACACGTCAGAACGGTAGAGAAACATTTGTTGGTTCTAGCTTTGTAAATGTGAGGATTACATCATCCTTGCGAGGATATTAACAGGGTTTGTATCATTGTTTTGACAAAATGAGCAATTCAAAGATGTAACCTTGAGCTCTGGAAACAAACTTACTCTTCGATATGTATTTGATATGCAAGAATTTACAGATTAATCAGCAATGAAAAGAAATAATTAGCAGCAATATTGAAAGATAAATTACACATTTACCTAAACTGTAATGACATATTGTGAATCAGCAAACCACATCTATGTCTCACCTCAGCACAACGTGTCTGCGTTTGTTCTGGGGTGACAACCATATTTGTCATCACAAAGAAGGAATGGTCACCCTGTTAGACACAAGAGCAGCACAAATGTCACGAGGCAGTGACATACTCAAAGTCATACAGTACTAAAACACACACGTAATACCTGAGGAGGGATAACGTAGTCAGCCACGTCCCAAAATCGGGGGTCCATGTCAGATGTATTAGTTAAGGCAAAACCTTTCACTTTGGTGGTGACACTGCTGATGACGGAGTCCGTCTCCTGGTAGGCCTTCTGCACCACACACACATACCTGCACGTTTACAGCAGGATCATACGTTAACAATGCAATCACATCACAGGTCACCACACACTTACAACAATAGTTCCTCACTAGTTTAGCTTCACATTCAAATTTCACCAAATACCAAGCCAGTACAATGTTCTGCCACTGATTTTTTCTGTTACTCACCCCACCACATACAGCACCACCAGCAGCTGCGTGAACCTGAACGCACATCCTAACCGTATGCTTGGAATAACCAGTGTTTTTGTTGTTTCATAATCAAACACATAATGCAGACAGCTCTGGCAGCAGCCTGCAGACGTGCTCATCGCTGCACCACGCACCAGTGATGGACTGTGTCATAACGATAAGTGGACATAGCTTATTCAAATGATTGTATTCAAATAATAGTCACTGCATGAACATGTGACTCCTTTTTAAATGTACTGGACTGTGGACATAAAGTATGTTAAAACCCTGTATATTTTCTAGGTAAGTTCAGACTGTACTAATAAATGAGTCAGAGATGATTCAGTGCAGATATAATGTCAGTCTGCACAAAGCTGGTCTGCAACAGTCACACACTAAGAAGATTGTACTTGGGTATTGTAGGGCAGATATGAATGACATCTGGTCAGGTTCTACAACTGTAAATTGGACATTTTGGCTTATTTCAGCACATCGTCACACATATTTACTTCTGATGTTGTAAAATAACAAATAATAACAACTGAAACAGAGTTTGACGTAAGAACTGTCTGCATATTGTGTGGCATCCATCAATTTGAATATTTAAGTTGGTGCACGAGGACAGAGGCTACATGTTACCATATACATGATGGGAAGGGAACATGCCAAATATCACTAACCATGGGTTGTTGATATCACCTGTCACTAACAATCAATAACATAGTGCCACTCAGGACACAAGTTACTGATTTCATGTTGTGAAAGGAGCGTGACAAGAGGGTGAAGCTGTCACTTTAACATGCAGAAAGTGCACTGCTCTGTAGCAGTGACGATACTCAGAGAATACGCTGCAGCAAACACAATGAAACCTTTGTTAAAACAACTCACCACACATTTACCTGCCACTTTCAGATACTCACACTGTAAACTCTAACTGATTAAAAAGCTTGTAAAACCAAGCCTCCACACTGAAGATGGTATAAGCTCAAACATTTATGCTCATTAGTCTTCTGCATTGTAAATAAAAAACACCCCAACAGTGAAAACACTAAAAGATTTCTTTTACTAAAGTCTTATTACTACACAATTTAACATGAGGACTGCAATGTTATCATTTATATTTTCAAAATATTGATAAGCATGTACGTTGGAGAGAAGTGTGCAACGACACGAAGAGTGTGAAACCAACATAGGTTAAAAGTCAGATTTAATTTCATAACACACATTAACTTTCATGAACAGAGGACAGATACAATGTCACTTTAGTCCAATAGTACCTCAGATATAAAGACTATATAAAAGAGCCAGTTCAGTTCACATAGACACTTTGGCATCCCATTTGTCATTGGTGTAGCTTGCCTTCAATAAAATATTGTTATAACCACCTTCTTTCAAGTTTCTTTTACTTATGGAGTCCTTGTTGTCATATTCACACAGGTAAGACAGAAAACTACAGTAGACTGTATACACAATATACAACTGTATAGTTTCATTTCTGCAATGTTTTTTCATTGGACACATTAGACACAAAGATATGTTAATAAAAGTAAAGATACACAGTCATGATGGTTTGTGTTTCAGTGCTAAATTTTCAAGTATGATATGAAGGCATCTACAATGTACTGTATAAAAAAAAGAAGAAAAAAAGTCCACAGTAATGAAGCTACAGTGAAATGTAGATCAGGAAAACTTCATCTTTCATGTTTATGTTCTCCAGTTTAAGCCATCATTCGAAACCAGCCGTCACGTCTTTTAAAATGCAATCGTTGGCTTAATGCTCCATCTTTGTATAAAGTGTTAAATTTACGATGACTCGTTTCACTGATGTCTCACCCGGGGGAAAATCTGCATCATAAACATTTAAATAACTGATAGTATCCAACAAATCTATTTTAAAAAATGCCCACGGATTTCATATTCGGCTAAAATCAAAGTCAAGCCCCCCATCGTGCAAGGTGCCTTCGTTTGCGTTGTCAAAGCTGTTCTTGCCGTGGATCTGTTTGAGGTGCTTGCGAAGAACTGGCTTATGAGCGAACACCATGTCACAGTAGTTGCAGCGGTGGGGCTTGTCCCCACTGTGCAGGTTAAGGTGATCCAGCAAAGAACACTTCTGAGTGAAGGTCTTACCGCAGATTTTACACTGGAAGGGCTTGATGCCGGCGTGGACGCGCATGTGTCGGTGCAGATTGCCTTTTTGTGTGAAAGTCTTTCCGCACAGGAGGCACATGAAGAGCTTGTGCATCTTGAGGTGGTTGGCGTAGTTCTCCAGCTGGCGGAAGACCCGGGCGCATTTTGGGCACTGGTGATACCACTGCAGAGGCTTGTCGTAGTTCCTCTGGTGCGTGCTGTGTTTGTCTGCAGGAGGGGAGGGAGGAGGGGGGGTGAACGGGTACCCGGCCATGCCAGGTGGAACTGCCATCTCACTGCTGCGACTGTCCACAGTGGAGTTGATGAGCGAATGCTGTGGCTCAGGGGAGTGGAGAGCAGCAGGCGGGCTGGTGGGGAAGTGGCTGGTGATGGAATTTTCTGCTACCTCAGACACAGACTCCACCTTTACTATAGTGATGTCATTCTCCGCCATACCCTGCCTTGGGCGTCTGCTCAAAATCTGGAGAGGGGACTTAGGCTGTATGATCACATCATCATCATCATCCTCGTCATCATCACCGTCACCATTGTTGTCGTCCTCTACCTGATCCACCTCCTCCTCCTCATCCTCCTCCTCCTCCTCCTCCTCCTCCTCCTCCTGATGGACCATCCGCATCTGAGTGCGCTCTTGCTCTCTCTGGGCCTCGGACGATGAACCTTCCTCTTTCTCCCTCCTCACATCCACATCCACATCCACCTTCAGGTGAGGTGCAGCCTGAGGTTTGATGAACTTGCTGAGGGCCTGAGTGCACTGCTCCACAATGTGGCCCATTTGAAGGAAGCTGGCCACTGTCAGGTAATGCACCAGCTCCAGCTCTGGAAACTCCAGCTGGCCTGTGTAGCAGGACAGCAGCAGCTGCCGTCCCACCTCCGCCTCCTGAATCATGGAGATCTGGACTTCCCTGGAGTCCTGCTGAAGGATGAACTGGTCTCTCAAGAAAGAAGAGCCTGCGGCAAACACCACCTTATGACCAGGGACCTCCAGCTGGTTGATACGCACAGTGACATCACAGAACCGTCTCTGGTGTCGTAGAAGGTTCATCTTCTGCAGCATGGAGTCCCCAAACGTGGCGAACCGGAACTGCAGGATCACCTGGTTCTGGGCCATGGTGAACTGGAGGCCAGCAGCAGCTGTGCACCTGTTTAGGACAAATACAGATTGTATAATCTCTCCTAAACGGCTGTACACTATAAATTGTGTCAATTTGAATTAAGTGAATTTGAATCAACTATCAGCAGACAATTTATCATAATACATAATAATAACAAAATTAAAATAAACTATATTTATAAAGCAATTTTCATAGAAGAGATATAGCTCAAAGTGCTTTACAATAAAAAATGAGATAGTAGCATAATAGTAACATAACATAAAATATTTCGCGTAAGAATACACAACTGTTGTCCCTCCACACATTAAACGCATAGGCATAAAAGTTCTTCATATTTTGCTTGAACACAGTGGATTATAATTAAAGACAAAGATCTAATTAATATAACTACCACCACCTGCGTAAATCGCAGCCATGACCTCCATGACCCAATCTTCATCAAACCTAGTGCGTGCTGCTCTCATGGATCAGGTGAGACTGAGCTCACACAACCAGACTCTATTCAAAAATCTGTTTATTTAACACAAACAAGCGCGTCCGTGGTAAGCCCACTGTACACCTTTATGTTTCAATACATCTATTTACGAAAGTCGCTGTCCATTCTCAGCTCGGCGTTCATAAACTCAAAAAAAATGTTAATAAAAAAGATTTAATTAAATCAACTTTTATTGCTGGCGCTAAACTAGCGTTGACCAGTCAGGCTCACTGAGACGTTGCCGAGCAACGTAAGCTAACAAGACGAAATATCGTTGAATAATGCTTACAGCTCAACGTTGAATTACATTAAATTGTTAAATAACTTCTAATAGATATAATGTTGGTACGGTTTGCAGATAAACAAGACGTTCATGTAAACTGTTTAATTATAAGTGGGGGTTTCCACTTTTGTTTTCGCTGTCCGAGTTGACTGCCCTATGGCCGCCTCGAAACTAGCTTAGCACTACCGGTAATGTAACATTTAATTACTGGCTCTCTGGACGAAAAGGTGTAGCCTGTGTCTTACTCTGTGGGTTACAGCAATAGAAAAGTTATCTAGTACAAAGCGACCCTCCATACTTAAAGTTAGCTGTACCCATGTCAACAGTAAATTACAAATCGCCTCCGTATGTCGCTTTGGCCTACTCCCCCACTCTTTAGCGAACATCTCAGGCTATCTGCTAACGTACAGCCCCGTAGCTAACCGACTAGCTACTGTATGTTTTTTCTGTAGTTGACACTGTAATAAGTGCTTTGTACCTGTTAACCCGTCTAAACAAGCCCGTTAAATAAGGTTTGTTATCGGTAGGATACTGACCTGTGTTGTGTGGATATGAACGCGCTGCTCCGGATGCAAAACCCATTTAAAGGCCCAGTACAAATGCACCTCTCATACTCCCCCTCCACTCCTTTCAGCTGCTTATCATGAAGAGGTTCTTTATTTTTTTTAATTTATTAGTAATGTCTCCCCAGTAGTGCCTAGTAGTAGTTTCTGCCATGTTTGCTTCTCCCCTACCATAAGCTACATTTATCACTTTATTATCATGTACTTTTAGAGCCGTCTTTGCAAGTTTCTCCGCGTGGTAATTTCAACATTAATTTCCAGCAAAACTGTACCTCTTCCCCATCCTGTGTAATCTTAAGAGCAGTATGTGTAATTTCTACTTGGAGATTTGTATTGATGACAAATTCCTTGTTCTATCTAATGAAGACCAAAAATGATTACAATAGTCTCTTCAAAAAATACTGTTTGTCTGTCAGTCTATAGGAGATACATTGACATTAAACTGAGGTGTAAATTACTCATAATTCAAATGACCAGTGCTGAGGGGTCACACAGACATTACTTAATTTTAATCACAATTAAAAAAAGGTTGGCTAAATATATAACTAAGACACGACTCATCCTGATTTAAAGCATTAATTTACGCATTAATTAATCTGCAGCTGAATGATATAAGGGGCCTAGAGGTCTTCGGTAGCCCTGGGACATGCAGAGGATTTAATTTGGTCAGAACTGGTTTTGTTTGGTTGGTTTCAGGAGGTCCACAGTTTGACACAAGTTTGTCCCTTCACCCAGCTCTGACAGAGCCAGGAGACTGATGCAAGGTGGGACCTCTGACCAAGGGAGAGGAGGGAGCTTCAGGTTTAAGTTTGGTCAGGTCTGCTCTTTATTAATATAAAAGCCTAAACAGTCTCTGACATAACCATGTGTGTAAATGTGATCTTACTGCCTAGCGTGTTGTATGTGAGGCAGTGAGGAGGATTTATCTCACACATAGAGATTGATGCTTCAGACAGCATTGTTGCTAAAGGCAGAGACAAGGTTTACTATTATTATTATTTACAAAATGTACAAAATTATGAGTAGAAAATCAAGACATGTATTTCATAGATCATCAAGCACTGAAGGGTGTCATGTCCTCCTGAAAAACCTAAAAAATGACAGAAACAAACAAGTTATTAAACCATATTTAGGTCATATTTTTAGGTCAGTATTTGACATGGACTATACATTTTTGTGTTTTGCTGTGTGGGTGTATTACTTTTAGGAGGTTTATAGTCAAATGTCATCCATTATAGGCTCTATCCAATTGGTGACATGCTAAAACATAATTCCGTTGTGTATTTATATGCAATGACAACAAAGAATCTATCTATCTTATTATTTAAAATTGTAGTCAGTTACTAAATCCACTGTAATACCCACATTCATTGATCAGTTACTTTTGTTAAATACTGTACTTCATTTTTTTTATTTTGTCAATGTTAAAGAAGATTAACTCAAGTCCTTAGTTCCAACGGTTGATCAATGGCTACAGGCATGGTCAGACAGAATGCAATTACAATTGGCCCTGTGTTTAATAATGTAAATTATAAATGGTATCATTTGATCACACATATATTCAAGCTTTGAATTAGTATGAGACCACTGATTCATTAATTAACTATCTGAAATGTATACTGTGTATCTTCCATACCAGATGCAACTGTATCCAACCAAAATGGCCAAGGCCACCAGTCCTACTGACGCAGCAGCTGACAGCGATGAAACCTTCAGGACATAGGACGTACCTGGAACAAGGACATGTTTTATGGGAGTAGTTTGTACTGAAGCACTTTCTATATTGTTTTGCATTTTAAATTACTTTCCTGTGTTACACCACAGCAGTTGGGTGATTTAGGCAGTGAATTACCTCCTATTTTAGCCCACAGGACACAGGAACTTTTTAAAGCCTAGGAGAGAAAACAATCATATATTTTAATAAGTCTGCTGCAGTTTCCCAGTCAACACATTTTTATGCTGTATAATAATTATTTCACCCACTGTTTTCCAGTGACTGACAGCTCGTAAGATGATATAATAGTTCCTGCCATTCTCCAGTGGTGCATTATAGAAGCCTCCATAGTAGAGTCCATCCCCAACAGTAAAGTTCATCTCTGTCCCGACCTGTGTGAGGCGGATCTGAGCAGTTATGTACTCTGATGAGGATTTGCTTTTTCTTGAGGGGTCTGGGCGTCCAGGACTGGAACAATCAAACAGCATGATCTCCTCTATAGGAAGCACAAACACTTGGTACAAGCTGCCAAAAGAAAAAAAAATCATCTTGAACATTCTCAGTAAAACATTTTAACTTGAGTATATAATGTCCATATTAATGTTGGCATTTGAATAATTAGATATTAGAATTTAGATAAACTATGATCTCATTTACGTAAAGTAATCAAGCCAGCACATCACAACTGAAAAAAATGAAATATAATAGGTTTATTAGTATCATCATGTCACTTCTCAATGGCTTTATATTCACTTACAAATTATTAGGCTACTATCCATATGGTCATAAATAAAGATATGTTGACACATGAGTGACATAAAGGTAATGTGTCACATGCATGAAAGTGATGTGAATGTGAATCAACTGATACTGGATTTTGTGGAAGATACTCTTTTCGATGTTTGTGAGTTTAAAAATTCTACTTATAATATATCTTTGGAAATTTCTTAAAACATAAACACATAAACAAACAAACTGGACACGGATCCCTTGGTCTGTTTTTAAAGGACTGTGACCAGGAGTATACATATTAAACTTAACATTTTACAGTGTAGAAATCAACTTGTCAGTGCTCTGTGGTGGACAAACTGTGTAAAGGTGATACTGTTTCTAAATGATCTCAAATCTACTTTGGCTTTTCTGTACTGACTTTTCTTGTTAGTTATCAGCTGACATATTCACTGATAAATGCAATATATTAATATGCCAGCTGATATGCCTGGCTGATTTACCAGTCTAACTCTAACTCTGCTTTTCTGTGTTGTTTGTGTAACAGTGAATGTCATAGAGACGTAGTGAGACATTGAGTTTAGCCATGAAAACTGGTTCGAGACTGATTTGATATTCAAGCATGTTCAGTGTAGCAGTGTGAATGTGTGAATGTGTTATGAACAAGCTTTATAAATTAGATGCATTAGATTCAAAGTATGAAGGTGCATGACTGTCTATTTGTTTCATTTCCTGCTATATAAGAGTCACATACTGTCCCGGGCCATCTTGGTTGTTACCTTATTGGGTCCAGTGTGTTGGCTGATCTGCGTAGCCTCAAAGTTGGTACTGGAGTCTCAAATTCTCTGTAGTAAACAACTGGTGCTGGAGGTACTGTCAAAGGTTATTGTGTTTAATGTGGATTGCTCAATATAAAGAAAAAATAATATATAATTATATCATTCCCAGTGCAGTGCAGTAATGGGAGCTGGTGGTACAGTGATACCTGGTAAACTGGTGTTAGTGGTGATGGTGGCTGTGAATCTGGCAGATACTGCAGTGATGGAGATGCTGTAGTTTGTGACTGGAAGCAGGTTGAGACAGAGCTCCAGCTGGTCGGCCTTGGAGCTCAGAAGCCGCTTCCTCTTATCATGAAAAGAGCTCTGGTAGTCTCTGGATCCTATGTATGTCACCTGGAATGGTTACATGTAATGTGGCATCAGTCAGGATCACAATATGACTGAAAACACCTTTTCCCTATGCTGACAATTAAGTAGAAATAATCCTCAAAGATAAATACAGCAGCTGCAGCGAGAGAAGGATGATGACATCTCCTGTTACCTTGTAATCTTCTGGATCCTCCTCGTACTTCTCTGCTTTCCAATGCAAACATTTTTCATTGAGAATATTCAGGTGATTGATAGGTGGCTTTATTTCTGTAAGAGATGTAGGAATGAAAAGAGTGACCAATCATTTGTCATTAAATATATCATCCCTTGACAAATACATTCTAAATGCAAACAAGCATCACACCCATTGAGCAGCTTTTATTTTTATTCAATTAAATCTTTTAATGAACATCAGCCTACATATGTTCTTTTACTCACCTATACATCTCAGAGTAGCTTCCTGCCACACCCCAGAGACGCCACACACAGAGACATTACTGCCCCTCCAGCTGTGATACCCCTCCACACAGCGGTGGATCACTACACTTCTTTTATGCCACACCACCTCTGAGTTGGCAAGGAAGGGAACCGTGCCACATTTAGCTGAAAAAAATATAGTGGCACTCAATGACTGATTACCTCAAAAACAGAAGCACCCAGAGAGAAACCCAAAGCATAAAATCACACATCTGCATGTCTGCCCTAAAACACACATACAACACTGAGCATTTATCGTTTAATACGTATTTAACGTATCAGTGACACATAATGACTGAACTGTTGAATAGATGAATGCTCATGTATAAGGATGATCACTGTACCTTGGCACTTTACAGATATTTTTCCCCACTCTCCTGATATTGAACACACTGACATATTATTTCCACTCTCCAGGTAAAATCCATCCACACACTCATACAATACCACGCTGCCCGGTCTGCTGGTGTGGTCCCACAGGAGGTTAGTATGGGGGAGGATTAGTGGGGGACCGCAGCTTATTTCTGCACACAGACATGAGTTAGCACAAACTGTGGATTCACACATTCAAATCCTGACTGCTGCAAAGAGGAGATCACTTTTACTGTATTAATATGCTTTTCTCATGTTGGGTTACTTCTTCTTTTCAGTATTGGAGCAATGCACAAATACATGAATTTTGCATGCATTTGTAAATATGGCTACAAATATTCTAATGTTAAAATAATCAATGAATAAAAAAAAGAGAATCAGTATTTTTTTTCAGTATATCTATGATCAACACCTTCACACCATAGATCAATATCCTCCCACTGTCCATTCTCTCCACATACTGACGAGTTTCTCAGGCCCCTGGTGTGATATCCTTCATCACACTGGTAATACACCACGCTGCCAATGTGCGATGTGCCATCCCATAGTGTTTTAGAATGAGGTTTAAACACAGGCTCCTGACAGTTGATTTCTATAACAGAAACACAGCAAATCATTATGGGTAGTTTAATAGATGTTCAAATGTGGCAAGTTTAGACACAATTCCCATGTCTTAGCTTAAAAGTGTTTCAATGACTTTCAGGGCAGATGAATGTCATTATCACCTTGACAGAGCAGAGAGGCCTCATCCCATTCTCCACTGGCAGAACAGACTGATACATTTCCCTCTCCAACACTGCGATATCCAGATTTACACTGGTAAACAACTTGAGAGCCCACAGTGGAAATGTTATCCCACAGCATGACTGAATGAGGGATGGGTGGGGGCGCACCACATCGAACCTCTACAGGGACGGAAATGACATCATTTAACTGGTTATTATTTGACTCTGGACAACACGAGAAGAAAGTAATACTAACCACAGTGCTGACAGTATTTTAATAATATGGAGCAAGTTGTTACCTTTGCATGAGATGTTTGGCTTTGTCCAGAGACCATCAGCTGTGCACAACGACACATTATTTCCTTCACTGTGATAAAATCCTATTTTACAGTAGTAAGTCACTGTGCTTCCAGGGGTGGAGCTGCCACTGCACACTTGCCCAGTGTGTGGCAGTAATGGAGGATCCCCACATGATATCTCTGGGACAGGAAATACAACATAAAACATATCGAGTTCAAGTTTTTTATCCCCGTAAATTCTTAACAATTCCACATCCACTCCATTCAACACTTATTACGCATTTCACTTATGCTGACTGTGGACTCTGTGGGCATGCACACACTATTCAGACAGGATAAGTAAAAACACAGTTTCATCTGTCTCATACACTGATTGAATTACCTTGACATGACAGAGCTGGGGATGTCCACTGACCGTTTTCATTACAGACTGATACATTATGTCCTCCTTTGCTAAAAAAGCCTTTTTTACAGAAGTAGTACACGGTGCTTCCAGGAGCCGTGTTACCGTTCCACTCACGCTCAGTGGATTCACTTACAGGAGGACTTCCACACAAAGTCTCTACAAGGAACAACATACACCACAAACTTGTACACTGGAATTCAGATTCATTCACTTTAGTTTCAGGAAATTTAAAACGTAAACAGAAGGACAAAGATACAATATCTGTTTGGCAAACCTCTAAAATGAAATGATAGAGCTGTGACTGTACCTTGGCAGAGCACAGGCGGCTCTTCCCACTGTCCAGCAGAAGTACAAATGGAGACATTTCCCTTTCCAACATTATGATAGCCAGAGTTACAGTGATAAACCACCTCAGTGCCAATCCTTGAACTCTTATTCCACAGCATATGTGAGTGAGGGAGGGCAGGGGGCGAGCCACAGTCAACCTCTGAGAACCAAAGTGACATGCGGCATGAAGTAAGTCACGAGTCTGGAGCCATGCTAGCAGCTCTGTGAGGCTGTACTCAGGCACAGCCCTGCACTGAACTAAATGCTAATTCCCAATGGCGATGCTAACATGCTGATGTTTATCAGGTGTAATGTTTTCCAGGTTCTTTACCTTAGTTTAGCATGTTAGCATGCTAACATTTGCTTATAAGCACTTAAGTCCAGCTGAAGCTGATGGACATCTCATTAGTTTTGCAGGTGTTTGGTCATGAACCAAAGTATTAGACAAATTACAAGTATGACCTGATAATGACACAAGATTTAAAGTTAAGAGATCATTTAAGTATTCACAGTTCATCCTGACGTCACAGTTCACCAAATGTCGTGGCAGTCCATTGAATGCTTGTTGAGATATTTGATGGAGTCTGGAATAAAGTGTTGCACAGACACTGTCATCCATAGACAGAGGCCACTAGCATGGCTAAAGATATTACATATGATTATTATTGACAGTTTGACAGTTTACTGATAGTTTATAAAGGTATAGATTTAAGATCACATAATGTTATGTATTTCACCTTTACCTTAGAGGCATTTAAATGACTGTCACGAAACCCAGAAAATCAAAACAATCAAATACACACTACTTTGTGGATGATGAATGTTATGAGCCCCAAAGCTTAGAGAAAGCAAAGTTCAGTCTCCGTGTCCTGATGACTGACCATGAAGGGTTAGTGTGAGAAGAGGAAGTTATAGAGAGAGAGACTTTATCTAAAATAGTTTTTTGTTACCTTCACAGACCATTGTTGATCCTCTCCACAGTCCATTAGCTCCACACACAGAGATGTTGTCTCCACTCACCCAAATGAAGCCTTCATCACAGACAAATGTGGCTTCGTTGCCGTATGTGGTTCCTGTGAAGGACAACAGCACCGTGTCCTCCACTGAGGCAGGCTGGCCACAGTCAACCACTGAGTGAGGCCAGAACATAAAACACTAGATTTTAGATCCAGCTTTTCCACATTCAGGACAAGAAAAAGTAAATGAACCTTTTGTAATTATCTGCATTTATGTATAAGTTTGTCTTAAAATATGGTCAGATCTTCATCTAAGTTACAATTATGAACAAACACAATTTATTTTAACTAATGACACACAAATGATTGTGTTGTTCTTGTCCTTATAGAAAACATAATTCAACAGTCAAAGTTTGTATTGGTATGTGAATTCCTTGGCTAATGACAAAAGCTAATTGGAGTCTAGTTCATGGAACAATACTGGAGGTTTCGGTTACATCTTTGAATTTTAAAACATTTAGAGTTTGATGTTGCAAAGAAGAAAAAAGACATCTCAGGAGACTTAGGATCAAGAACTGCTGATTTGCATAAAGCAGTAGGAGGGTTATAAAGTCTAAAAGAGTTTAGATATTCATCAGTCCACTGATTTCGTACTGTGACTGTGGTGTAAAAAAAACAACCCAAAGGTGAAGATGGGTGGAGGGAGCATCATGAATTAAGGCTTTGCTGTGTCTGGACCTGCTCGACATCATCGATGGGAAAATGAATTCCTAAGTTTATCAAGGAATCCTACAGAGTAATGTCAGGGTGGCTGTTCACCTGCTGAGGCTCAGGAGAAGCTGAGTGATGCAGCAGAACAACTAACCCTAAACATCAGAGTAAATATGCTACAGAATGAAAATCCACCTTTGGAGTGACCGAGTCAGAGCCCAGACCTTAATCCAGTAGAGATGCTGTAAAATGCCCTGAAGAGAGCTGCTCACAACAGAAATCCTATGTCATACGTCTGAGCTGAAGCTGTTCTGTGGGAAGAATGGTCAAAAATTCCTCCTGAACATTCACATTTACTTACTTTACCCACCAGCCACGTGAACACTTGGCTGTGTTCACTCGAAAGAGTCCATAGTTTCCATGTTATTAGCTCAAGCACATTGTGTTTGTCTACACCTGTGACTTAGATGAAGATCAGATCACATTTTATGATCAGTTAATGCAAAAAACCAGGTCATTCCAAAGAGTTCACATAGTTTGACACTATGATATATAACGTATAATGCCATTAATGCAGTTTTACCTTTGCAGGAAGCTTTGTCTGTGTCAGGATGAAAAGGCTCGGTTCCATTGTGGACTCGGTATCCCAGCTGACAGCTGCACTCAAAGCTGCCCTCTGTGTTCCTGCACTGACCTCCCTCTCCACACTGCCCTGAGATCCCACACTCGTCAATGTCTGCAGAGCCAACGAGAGTACGTGAATTAAAAACACTAAAGTCATCCATTTTGTAGAGGTCCAAACACTCATTTCAGAAACAGTCACTGCACTGCAACGATTTATTTAAAAGATTACGTGTATCTTTTGATAATAACTAGAGCCTGTAAATCATTTACATTCAGTTGTAAGCTTTTGAAGGGCTGTAGTAAAATCATAACAAAATGCATCACATTATGTCTGTGAGACTCTATGGGTGTATTTATGTTTCACCTGTTGTGGCTCCCTTCTGGAGGTCACACTGTACAGGTTTTGGCCCGGGCCTTCAACAGCCCTGTAAAAAGCTCCAGCCTACACTCACCCTGGCAGTGGGTTCCATCATTTGGGATGAAGACGTCCATGTTGTTAGAAGGGCTGTAGCCAGACAGGCACTTACAGAAGTAGCTGCCATATGTGTTGTGGCATGTGGTGTGCTGCCCACAGATCCTACTGGCTCCTATCTGACACTCATCTTTATCTGGAAGAAAACAAAAACATTTATTATATTTAAACTTAGAAGAGAAGGAGCTGAAACATTTTCCTCTTTGTCCTTAAGCTGTATCATTGATTTTTGCTTATGCAAGTGGCATAGTTTGAGGGATGGCAATGTCGGACTGTCAATCTGCCACTTTGGTGCAGAAATATCTAACAACAAAAATCTAAAACAGCTATGAAATGGACTGCCATGAAAGTTTTCATGGTTCCTAGATGATGGATCCTGTAGGCTCTTGTTTTGGCCCCTTTGGAAACAAGCTGTGAACGCAACATTGACATCACCTTAAAAAATTGATATGTTGAACACATTAGCAAACTGTGGCCTAACACATCAAACATACATGGAGCAACATTTGCGTTAATTTGGAGATGTGTTGTTTGTCGTAATTGTGTCTTTGCACCGACTCCATAGGGAAGTTTCTGGATCTTTAGCTGCTAAATGCTCCACCATGTTCACCAGGGAGTCACTAACTTTTGCATGTGTATTGTTTGGTGTGGAGCAGGTGGTAAACCGGTGGTCGAGCTTTTTTGCTGAAAACATCCCCACCCCCAAGAAAACTGTTTGTTGCCTCTTGAAACACTAATGTGGATACTGAACCAAAACCACCGAGTCATTGTTAATATCAAATATGAATTAGAGCAGTATTAAGGAGTGTTATAATAATATATTATAATATAATAGAACTCCCTTGAATAACTTTTCAATGAAATCTTTAAAAACTGATTTGTCATTAGACAAAAATTAGAGGTTGAGACTTACTTGACATGATAAATAAACAAAGACAAAACGACATTTCTTCTTACCTTGACAGTATGTTCTTCCATTTCCAACAAACCCGTACTTGCAGTTACAAACTTTGCCTGAGCCGTCTGCCTTGTCGTCACATCTGGCGTTAGTGTGGCAGGTGGCACACACATCCAGAGTTTTGCCTGCTGTTGGCACACCTGAGAGGACAGAGAGAGCGCCAGTCAGTCAGTCTCTTCCACCATTCCCCAGTGAATGAATAGGAACCAAATGGGAGTGATGGGAGGAAAATTGTCATCTGTATTTTTACCTGCAAAGACAAAGAGCAGAAACACCACGATCATTGTGCTGTTTCTCCGCTCAGTCCTCTGTGAATCGTCCTGTCCTCCTCTTTACTTCACTACACACTCGGCCTCCTCATCCTCATCTTCCTCTTTTCATTCTTCGCTTCCGTCTCGTGGACCACGGTGACGCTGAGCGTGCTTGATAACCAGGATTGGGAGGACTCTGTGAGTGGGTGAGCTCGGGTCACTGGGAGAAATGACTTGTTTTCTCAATGGTCTTCCAGCAGCCTGTGGTTTTTGTGGCTTCATCTGTCGCTCTCTGACAGTCAGTTAGTCAGTTGTGTTGATGACACACTCAGTGCTCACTCTGCTCAACCGCACACCCATGTTGCTGGGCTGATAACGGCTATATTTAGCCTGACGAAAGTGCTGGACGCCCCTTCACAAACATTTATTAATAAATAACTGTGTCATTCAGAAACACATTAAACTCACCATTACTATGCGTGTAAAAAATGACAGGAAGGTAAGGCTCTTAATTTACATGATGTAGACACTACTATTAAATACAACTTAATATTAATGAATGGCACTGCTATTGTAGACACATGCCATTAGTGAACATCATGCTGCAGCTTAACCTTTGTCCAGTGCATTTAAAATACTTTTTTAATGTATCAATTAATGATTAAGGTGGCTCAATTAATCCTTTATTATAATCCACAAACATATAACCGGTGCTTTAAGTCCTCCTTCGTCCTACCACAGGGTCTATATTGGTGCTGGGGGGATGTCAGTTGGTGTGTCGTGGGAGGGGGAGATAAGTCTGCTGAGCTGCTATCTCTCTGCCCAGCAGGGTCCTAACTGGGGTCTCACTGTCACTCAAACCAGCAAGCTGCCGCCTCACACCAGCGCCTTCTGGACTGGACTGATTAACCCTGGTGTGATCCTCAGAGCAGCCAGACTAGAGGGTATGTCTTTGTGTGGACCCAAATCTGACCAGAACCGGACAGGATACAGTGTAAACACAAGTTGTTTCAGGGAGCTAAGGTTATTCATCCTGCACTGTGTCTATTCCCGCTCTTTATATTTGTGTTTACTATTTCAGTTAGAAACGCTGACTGATTGTAGAGTTAGATCAAATCTCTGCTCTTCGAAGAAGCTCTCAAACACGGCAACATGAGTTTTGTTTGAAGAATTATACTCTTTAATAAAATCATATATGAACATTATTTCACATGCACTTCCTCTGCAACACAGGATTTTAAAATCTGTTACATCTCATGACTTGAAAGTGTGAACCAGCCTCAAAGCAAAATCGTGTGGTGCAGGTCGTCAGTCACAGTTCAGTCCTGCTTTCCCCAGAAGAAGTCAGGCTTCACATGGATTTGGGATTTTCTTAAAGGAGTGCTGTGAAACAAAGGGTCATCAGGGAGATTCAGCTCAGTTGGCCCCTCTCTCTCCCCTGGCTTCCACCCTGTTGCTTTGTTGCATTTAGTTTGTCTTTATGTTCACTTCCCCCTTTAGTTATGTAAAAGAACTAACAACATACAGCATGTTTAGTGTGTGGTCCCGGGTTGTGACCCTCACCAAGCACATTGTTTGTAACCTCTCTTTGAGGTTTGACAAACATGTTAAACATATTTTCCTTCCTCATAAAACAAAACTGATATTTTGAATATTTAAAATTGTTGGTTGATTGCTTCTCTTCTTTGCGTGTTAGCGCCACCAGCTGTTGATCCATGGAATAGCATAGCACCAGTACTGACATTGCATTCATTGCATTTGGGCAATGAGTGACAACCTGCCCATAGAAGCATTACTCCATAGTGCAGCTAGAGGCCAACAACTGGCCGTGTACCTTCAAATGCAGGATCCAGTTAAACCTGAACAAAGATGGCTGGACCCACTCATTACATAACACTTTAGCTTCATGATCATTATTATATTTTACAGTAATGTTGTGGACAGAGTTATTCCACATCCCATGGCTAAACAAATAATCTAACTACACACAAAATCTGGTAATTGGAGTTTCCTTTATTTGATGTTAGCACCCGATCTTTCAAGACCTCTTATGTAAGTATCACAAAGTCTGTCATTCAGATCAAATATTACAGAGACATGCATTTTTCCATATATGAAAACGTTATCATAGATATGTTTGTTAAACTTGAAAATGATTATCTTAACTTAAATGTGAATCCAACAGGTGATTTTACTGAAACACGTCACTGGCAGATGTTTCAGACAAAAATAATAAAACTTCTCTGTAAAAGCATCATCAGAAAATCTGAATAAAAGTTTTCACACGTCTCCTACTGTATGTCGTCATAGCTTTAAATATGCCCTGTGCTTCAACAGGAACACATGTAAACGCTCAGCACAGTGGTCTCTTTGGATGGCTTCACAGTCCTGATGTTGGAAGATGTCAAACCTCCTGCAGGGTCATAAAATGGTGCAGAAACAGCAGCGTTTCATTTCGTGTGCAGTCTGAACGTCCTCGGGTGGAGGAGGTGCTTCAGGAGCCGGAGATTCATCCTTACACTCTGACAGCGAGCCGCTGGAGGTGGACAACAGCCTCCCACACACGAGGTCAGCTGCTTTTCCATCCATGACGGACAAGTCTGTCACTGTTTTCTCCCTCAGCGACATGTCTCCATCATCGTCGTCGTCGATGAGCACAAACTCTTTGAGGTAAACCATCCCCACCCCATGGAGACTGTGGTTCTCTGCCGAGTCCTCCATGATGTGGGCGTCCACAAAGGTCAGAGTTGAAGTCTCTGTCAGGGTCTCGTGTGGGTCGGTGGAGTTGTCCTCTGGCCCTGAGTAGGCCTGGCTGCTCGAATCCATCGTCCATGTGGAGTTCCTGTTCACACTCTCCTCCTTCATGCTGTACTTCTGCTCCTGGCTGTCAGAGATGATGTCTGGCATCCGGCTGGTGACCCGGTCTCTCCTGTTGTGGGAGCCGTTCTCTGTGGCATAGCCATTCCCAGGGTACATCTTAAAAGCCACCTTCTGGTAGTCATGGTAGACCTGCACACTGCTGCTCCCTGTTGGAGAAGACAAGGGATGCTGGCAGTGTCGCCCTTTCCTTGCCTCTTCATGTATTTTCACTTGCTGCAGTGAAACAAAACAGGAAATCTCATGTGAAAGCTCGTTCTCGACCTCAGAGGTTGTAGGTTAGTCAGTGGAGATAGAAAACTACTGCCTTACTGTGTCAACTGTGGGATACTAAGCTTGAGTTTTGGACCTGATACTAGTCCTAAACGTTTAAAGCATCAGTATATACTATTTAATTTACCAGTTCCTTCTATTCTGCTGCACTTTGAGACTAACAAACTAAGCACAGTACAGAGTACAGAGTAAGTACAGTAGAAAATATCTGTGTCTCTGAGAATATGTCTCAACATCTGTTCGCCTTTAGCTATGATCCATCTCCTCCTCCAGTGCCACCATGAGGTTCACACTCGTGGTTCTGAGTGAAATGTTTTCTCTTTAACTTTTTAACTCTAACTTTTTCTTTATGTGTCTTTCTGGTTATTTTATGTCTCTTTGATCATTTTACCTCACTTTCTAGTAGTCCTGAAATGTCTCATTGTAGCCATGTAGTGTTTCTTTGTAGTCATTTAATGTCTCTTTGTAGTCATGTAGTGCCTCTTTGTAGTTGTGGAGTGTTTCTTTGTGGTTTTGCATCTCATCATAGTCCGTTAATCTCTGGTTGTTGGTTGATTGGTTTATTTTCCAACAAGACATGTTACTTCAAACAGATGCTTTGGCCCCTGAACCGCAGGAATGTGGCTGGTAGGCCCATTCAGAAATCCTTCCATGTAGTATACATGTTATCATAATGCAGTATTAATATTGTTCACATATCTAACTAGCACGGCAACTAGGGCAGGTAATAATAAGTGCAGTGGAGTTGTTTTATGAACAATAGTGTACCAGTAAGAGAGAACAAGCTGTCATTTAGTATTGGTCTCTCTGAATAAATAAATGAAGCTGGTACTTTTAAAAGAAGCAAAAAATAACTTAAATTCCCCGAGGATCAGCTCTTTGAAGAAGGAAACAGATGAACTCCTCTAAAGTGCTCTACTCAAAGGAGTGTGTATGTGTGTGTTTCATCTCTCTAGAACACACACACACACACACACACACACACACACACACACACACACACACACACACACACACACCCTTCCCATCTCCACACAGAAACAGCATTTCAGATGAGGTGACGAATGCATCACCCTTCAGACCTTGGCTCAGGCTGAATGTCAGGTGCTTTAAAGGTGCACAGTGTCAAAATTAGCCACTAGCTAAATATTAGCAGCAGCACAATGAAGTAGCTTGATAGTTTGATGCTACAGTTTTAAAAGAACACATTTGACATATATTATGTCAAGATAAATTAGATTTTTACAGTAAGTCCATGATTAAGAGACTTCTTTATGAGGAGGGTTTCCATTTTAAGTCTTTAGATGCTAAATGCACTGTGCTCTGTATAGGAGCTTCACAGACTGACCCTCTTACACTCGACTGATTCATATGCATGACAGAATCGGGACTCTATAAATGAATAATAACAGCAATGTACATGTTCAAGCGGCTGTCAGCGTGCTCCACTCCGACTTGTGGTGGTGACTGAACAACAACAGATGAAAAATAGATACGATTTAAACCCACTCATTGCACTACTGCTTTAATTTGCGCTTGGTTGGTGGCTCTTTTGTCTCAGCAGTAACTACGAGAGGCTGACAGCAGCTTTTACTGTGGCAGAAGGAACGTATACTAGCAGGACAAGGGAAAATGACATAATAATAATAATAATAATAATATAATAATCTCAAGTAGATATAGTTGACCTCAAAACAGTATTTCTTTACATCATGTCTGTCATCCAGCTCTAATGTCTTCAATTAACCCTGTCAAAGACCCAACATTCACCTCAGTATAACTAACTTCATGGCCGACCACAGTTTGAAGCATATCATTTAAAAGTCTCCTTTTGTAGAGTGACAGTAAATTTCTAGAGCAGTATTTAGCTAGTGGGTGTCACTGCTCCCGGCTAACGGCACTATACAGGAGTTACACTGTCCTATACACCAACTAGACTATATATGAATCACAGATGTGATTTAACAAGAACAGCTGCAGGATCAAACGTGCAGAAATCTCTATTTTTCGTGAAAGAAACATTTAAAATTCAAGTATTTGAAAAATGCCTTTACCTCAAGCCTTCCACAGCTGAACCCTGCTCCCCAGAAGTCTCTGTAATGAGAATCACATGGCAGAGGTGGGATGACCCAGAGTGCGTCCCGCTGATCTCCAGTGCAGCTGCTGAAACTGATTCCTCCTTCACCTGGATGTCTATAAACAGAGATTCTTCACACACACACACACCCTCCCCTCACCCTGCACTACAACTGTGCTCAGTGTGTGTGTGTGTGCAGGGAGGCAGTCACGGGACCTTCCACTGATTGTAATTACATCAGCAATAATGCCTCCCTCCCTTTTGTTATGTAGGCTTTTGTTGTACTATGTGATTTTCTGACAGAATGATGTCCACATTCACACAGTTGCACAAATGAACACCTGGAAACCATCAGTATCTACAGCATATAAAGACATTCACTTTAGGAGAACTGTTCTCATTACATGAGAAGGAAAAGCAGGAGAACAAAAAGATAACATACCAGGAAATACACATATTTACATATGGTACCAAAAAATGTATGAGTGTGAAAATAAAGTGCTGTCTCTTCAAAGAGATTGAGACAGATTAAACCTTTAGTCTTTTCTCCTCCTCTTGTACACATGCTGGAAACTATCTCCACGCTTCCTCTCTGAAATGTTGCTGTGGTGCAGGGATGCATGAAAAGCCACTTCTCTCAGTCCCATGCACTGAATGTGTTCCCATAAATAATACAGGAGGACAGAGCTGCACATACATGAAAGCTGCAAACAGGGATATGGAAGGGATCAAATATTGAAAAGTTGTCATGCCCTGTGGGGATGAGATCTGCATTAGCCATGTATTGGCATCGGGTAGACATGGCATCTGACAAAGTGCTCATGTTCAGTACATCTATGAAACCTATAGCACAAAGTCCTGCTGATAAAATGAAGCAGCAATCTTTAAATTCAAATTGTGTCTCCAATGTATCATTATTCTCTCTGAACACAATAACAGCACAGTGACAGTGTTCCTAGTAACTGATACTCCTGAATGTAAATAGGCCAGAATTGAGGCAATAGTTCAATATTGTGGCAAATACACTTTTTCGCTCTATTTCAGTCAGAAAATCAATAGCACTCTCATGTCTGTACAGTAAATATGGAGCAATAGCACATAATTAGCTTAGCATAAAGACTCAAAGCGAGGGGAAACAGTTAGCAGTTAGCCTAGCTTTACCCATAGTTCAAAAATACATTTCCCATTCATGGTAAAGTGGTCTCAGACTTTTAGACCCCACTGTGTATGTAACCAGAAAACATGGCCGTTAGTATTTTGATGTCCTTTGCTGTAGATACTGGTTCATGTGTAGGTCTAAATGAATGTCTAAGTCTAACAGTCAGATGGATGAGTCTCTAAATGTTCACTGTGAAGGAATAAATAAAAAATGGTAAAACTGCAAACTCACAACACTGATGCAATCAACATGAAACAGCTGTACAGTCCATAGACGTTGCCAAAGAAGCCTCCAACATCAATATATCTCCATTACACAACAAAAAGCAACTACAGACTCTAGGATCTAAAATAAAAGCTTGCATCAGAGTGTGCGTGAGTGAGCAGGTTTCTCCACCCATTGGATGTCGATTTGCGTGATGTGTGTCTGCGCGTCAGTTTACATTTCTGTTGTAATTTGTGTAAAGTCTCATTGAAGAAAACAATCAAAAAACTGATTCAGATTGTATTTAAATGAGGTCCTGAAGTCTTATACAAAAGTGTGTTTTATTCAATGACAAGGCTCTTTTAAAACTGTCAAATGTACTGATTATATTTAAATGAATCTAGCTGTGTCTGTGAATAATACTCTAACATTATCAGAGGTATTACAGTGGCTGCATTCAATGAAGCTGAAAACAACTATAACAATAAAAGAGGCTCAGAGGCAGATACATCTATTAATACACGCTGTTATGAAAAAATGTGTCATTCAACTTTTGAAAAAAGGAAATTAACCCTACAATGTTTTATTTTCATATGAGAAAATGCTTGATGGTGAACAGTGATAAGCGGATTCTCCAGATCAGCCTCGTTGCACTTACTGAAATGCTGTGACTTCCACATTGAAACAGAGGTGAATGGAAACAGTAAAATATTTACATTTTATTGTGTTGACAACGCTACAAAATATCAACACTTGATGATGTTTAATGATCATGTTAATCTAGAAATCAGCCCCACCAGGTGAGATCTGTTTGTTCCAAGTTGCTGCATGTGGAAGCCGAGGCCTTGGGCGGAAGACTGACCCCCGTTTTCAGTCTTCTCCCAAAACCTGATCACCACTTTACCTGGTACCAACAGAGGCTCCTCAAACCGGGCGGTGACGTTTACTGGAGCTGTGATGACCTCGACCCCTGACGACACAATGACACGGTCTAAGTAAAAAATATCTCAACACAATCATTTTTGTCTTTTCCCATCAATGTGGGCACCTTTGTGTTTCTCTATTTCAGCCAAGCAGACCGACAGCATCCAGAGACCTGGTGCAGTGTGCGACCTGCGGCCAAAGAGCCTGGCCGGTAGAGAGAGGAGCCGGTAGAGGGAGCAGTCAGAGAGGGACCAAACACACTGCAGCCGGGGACTCCAGGGAACTCTGAGCTCTCCCTGCTTCATGTTTTCTGGCACAGGCTCATCACGTTGGCCTGTTAGAACAAGGACACATATGCACCCATGTACGTTATGGTGATTGGGTGAGCCTCATCTCTGTGTGGATAAACATGAAAACCTAAAAAACATTCTTTAGCAGAAATACTCACTCTCACTGTGAGTCTTTGTTGAGCCTCTGCTGGCTCTGTGGAGCTTGTTTTTGGACAGCAGTGTCAGGACGCTCTCCCACACTGGGCATCCGGAACGAGAAGTGGCAGACAGACAGATGTCCACCTCCACCCCTGCATCAACTTGCCGGTACACCAGGACTCTGACCTGCAGTGTGAACGGACCCTTCTTCAGCTCATCAATTGGCTGAAGTGTTTTCAAACTCTGGCACACACGAACCAGACCTGCAGAAGTAATAATTCACAATTACTATCATGTCACCACTATTTCCTCACCTCTTATTATAAGCACACCAATGAAACATGAGAATCAGGGTATAAACTAAACATATTGGACTAATGTATTGCATGTTTGTTCTGGGTGTATGAGACATCTGCAAAAATACATGCAAGAGAAATATTCAAAAAACTATCTGGTTTGATCAATTTAGGCATAAACTTGAGTGTTACAACTCACATTTCTTTTGCTATCTACAGATCAGACACTCTGACTGTGAAACCATTTCAGGGCTATGTTCACCTTTTGACACAGTAACGGCCCCTCCCTGCCTGACTCCAGACGATGGGCTGGTATCTGTGTTTATGTGACACCAGCAGATCAGGGTTGAAGTTGCTCACCGACTACACTATTCCAAGTCCAGATTACACACTCATTGTGACAGAAGCAAAATGGCTGAAGGCACTTTAATCATTCATATTTTGGTTCTGTCGCACACTAGATGATATTGGTCAGACACTTTTGTTTTGCTGTGTTTTATTTGAAGTGTTGATCCATAAGAAGATATGAGCCAATCAGAAGAGAGGAGGCTCTGAGCCATAGAGAACACTCAGAGAAACCAAATCCTGCAAGGTTGGATGGTGGGTCGAGGTGGGACATGGGGCTGAGAGGAGTGACTGCTTTGTTGTGACCAAAAATGAAGCAACACAGAAGTGCTAAAAACTGCACTTCTGCGACCGGCCGCTTGAGTCTGGCTCCAAAAGCGAGTCAATCCCCATAGACTCCCATGTTAAAATGTCCAACTTTACAACAGAAATTAACACATTTACAGCCTGGTAAAAAAAAAACAGTTTTGGTCTCTATGGCTTATTTCCTCCTTCATGACAACTGTTTATATAACTCACCTGTTAACATTTTATTAAGGCTTAAAGTTATGGAGAACTGAGGGCGTGCCGCTTTGAGTGACAGACAGGCGGGTGAGCTATGCCTGCCACAAGCCGGCATGCACCGAAGTCTCGGCTCGACACATGGCGCTCCTCTCTGCCCATTTTTGTAGTAGCCAGGCGTTTGGTAGAGTCAGGTACTGGCAAGTTGGCAACGCAGGAACAACCCGCTCTGAGCTTTAAAACTGCTCTTCAGAAACCTATTGGTGACGTCATGGAGACTATATCCATCTTTATTTACAGTCTGTGGTTGTGACATCACAAAGTTACAGAAGTCCTGACTGTTTGGTTTAAGGCTCAGTTTCTGAATACAGGCTGTGTGCATTTCTCTGTGGACTGAGGCTTTGATACTTTCACAGTATTAATATAGAAGCTAGAACTGCTTCTTTGTTAAAACAACACATGGACATCTACCTTTATACTATATGGGACCTTTGAGATTCTTATCCATTACACAATAGCAGCAGGGAGGTGTCTGATTGGTGCCAAATTCATTCTGCAGCATTGAAGCAAAGGTTGGTCACACCAAACACTGAAACATCCAGACCTGTACATCAGGTATTCTTAATGGAAGTGTTACCTGCAGGGCTGAGCCTGAAGTTTTCATCAGTGAGCAGCATCAGCATCAGTCTGCCACACAGAACCTCAGGGAAGCACAGTGGGATGTCTCTGTATTCAGTGTCTGGATAATCCCAACCATAACCTCCTGCGCTGCAGAACCTCCTCAACACTAGAGTCTCCAGCCTCAGAAAGACAGACACACTGATTCAGTTTAACGCGGTTTCTCAATAACATTTAAATGGGAGTGGACGACACTCACCTGCACTTGAGGATCGTGTAAACAGCTTCATTCCTCTTCGTTTTTGTTGTGTGCAGGTGTCCTGTTCTCCGAGTCAGAGCTCTGAACACATATTTGATGTAGAGGTACGAGAAGCTTGGAAGTTTGTCGCTGGTGAGAACATTTGTTTTCAGCACCTTGTGAGAACAGTAAATGTGAACAACTAAATACACTGAACATACAGCGAACGAGGCAGCGCCGTAACTCTGCACATTTCCCATTTTTGCTTAAATGAAGTTCATAATGCAACACAGCGAGTTTAACAGAGGCATTAGCACACATATATGTCAGAACCGTCGGTCAGCCCTCTACGGCGAGCGCGCTGGGACAAACAATACCGATCCGACTATTCTAAGACATGAAGCTCGTTAGCGCACCAATTGAAAAGTTAAAAATTCTTTATTGTATGACACCACGTAATACATATTCACAAACATTTTACAGTCGGTCCATCAGTAGTTATAATTGGTGTTTGGGTCTTCACTGATATATTTTTCAGTGCTTATTTAAGTTTTTCCAAAAACAAAACAGTGACGTGTATTTCTATCACTATTCAAATATGTTGATGTTAACCTTTCTAAATATCTGAACTTAATTATTTTGAATTTCTGTGCTGTATAAAGGCCTTAACAAATGTTTCATGTCTTAATGTGGAATATCAAATGACAACATTCATACACAGGCTGACAGGAGACATTCTGTGTGTCAGAGAGATTAAATAGTTCCTGAGTTGATGCAGATGTTCTCCTGACATCTTCTCTCACTTCACTTCACTTCACCCAAACAAAAGCAGCAGCACGATGCACACTGAATTGACGGCGATCAACGGCACTGCAGGGCAAGATAGACAAGCTTGGTATGATAAAGTGTCACTGGACATTTTTTTTAATGTCACTCATCATTAAAAAAATTGTCTGTGTATACCTGCAGTGGACACCTACCTCTCATCACCGTCCTCACAGAGCGGACAAGGTTCATCATCTGCACTCTGACGCCTGGTTCATCTCCAAATCCACCGACACTTTGGTCCACTCCCCAGCCAACTGATATGGATAACACACACACACACACACACACACACACACACACACACACACACACACACACAGACAGACAGACAGACAGACAGACATACAGACAGACACAGACAGACACAGACACACACACAGACACAGACACACACACAGACACACACACACACAATTTGTCGTTATATTTCCCACCTTCTGGGAACTCTGTAATGTCTGATTGTTGTACATTGGTTTTGTCAATAAAGTTGTATGAAACTAACAAATGTTCATTGGACTCATACAGCGGAAAGAGGTTCTCTGTCACACAGTTTTAGCTTTTCATTAGAAGCTGGTACAACAACTTTGATCAACGTCAATCTTCATCGATAAATTCGAAATGTTTCCATTTGTTCTTGCTGTGAAGTTACAAAGTAGTTAGCATTAGCCAGCCCAACGGCTAACCCAATTTCGACTTTCAGATGATACCTAAGGGCGCAAACAGTTCTGACTTCAGCCACTTACTTTTACTGAGAAATCTTTCTTCGTGCAGCACAGCGACAGCATTGACACAGAGAATTGCTGCTTGAATGAGAGAATATAAAGTAAATGCCATGTTGCCTCTACAAGTTCCTAGCTGTGAGATAGCTGACAGTATTTATTTCTGACGTAGCCTACGGTGGCTGAGAAAGGACAAACCTTTGCGCTTCTCATATACACACAATGTAAAAAACGACTAAGTTTCAATGGATATTCCTGCATTCAAAATGTAAAAGTAAGATAAGAAAAAGCAAAGAACATACTGTGTAAACCATAAAGTATCAAAATGTTGCTGAATGTTAAATTTCAGTGTCCTATTACATTATATGACTGGATTATCAATGATTCAGTATCATGCAAATAGCATTTTAATGTTGGTGCTGTCATGGTGGAGTTAATTTAATTAACTCCAACTATAACAGTCAGATGTAGTTAGCAGAATACAATGTAAATGTTTCCCTTCAAAATGCAGTGAACCAAAAGTATAATGCGTACAGAAAATAAAATACAGAGGAACTTCCATTTTGTAGTGAACTACAGTACTTGAACCTGCTGCTAAAGAGTGTAGCTGATGTCAGCCACCATATACCTGTGCTACTCCACAAACTTTAAAACATCAGTTTACTAAAGGATTATAGTGCAAGGTGCAACAAATTAAACCAAGTGAACACATGGTGGCTCTGTAACACAAGACTGTAACAGAAGCACCTTGTTTTCACTTGTGAAATAATGACAGTTCAACAATTTGTGTGGAGACTTAATCTGTGCACCTGCTGCCAATATTTATCTATATTTTCAGTAATAAATATCCCCAATAGCTGCAATCAGGAAAAACACACACATAACAGACTCATGAATCATGAGAATAAAAATCTTTATTAGTGTTTTATGAAGTCTGCATAATATGCCACACGCCTGAGAAGCTTATGGTCAGGAAAAAAAAAAAGAAAAAAAAAAGAAAAAAAAAAAAAGAGAACTGCTCTATCAATACCGCCCTCTACTGGTAAAACAACTGCGACATCTACTGTACTGACTGCTTTGCAAAAAGATTACTGTTAAATACACACATACTGTACTACTGTTATGTATATGTATGTCTGGTCCACGTCAGTTTTTGTAATGTATTTTTTCACATTCATATGTTGCAGGCCAAAGATAAAAACAATGTAACACTGGACCCTAACACATGGTTCAGTTCCCCAAATCCAAACTTCACTAGGTGCACTTAAAGTACAATCACTAGTGCCATAAGGTAAACACATTTACATCAAAAAGAAGGGAGGGGGAAAACATGTTAAACTCGCAACAGCCACGTAATGACAATAATGGCAGAGTTTAAGGTAATAAGTCTTGTTGTACATACTGTATTTTATAGACGGAACAAATACAAAACACACATTAACACAGAATGTCCCAGTGTGCAGGCACATTTGCTCTTCTTTTCCCGTGGAAGAAAACCGCTCTCCTCCCATGTTTCTGTAACATTTTGATAGCCAATTATATCTGGTTGACCTTAACCCGCTTGACTGAGCACCAAAAGGCTACAAGAGGTCACGTGTGTTTTTCAAAAAAAGTGAAGAGATGAATGAGTAAATGGCCATTACAAAGTTTTACATGCCTCTGGAATCATTAAAACCATTACAGGAAAGTAGACTTTGGGTTTCAGGCAAATCTGTTGTTTTGTGTACTTTAAATGCACCAGATTTCTTCGCAAAAACAAAGGATAGAAACAGGCTACACGTCATGTGGGGCAGTGATTCTTTTTTGTTAACCAAGACAAAGAGCTGCTATTTGGAAATGAATTCAAACTGAACCTTTTGGGTAAAATGAAGGAATGATCCATGCCCTCCATGTCACTTTAGAAACAACTGTGGTCTTGAAAATATTACTTCAATAAAAAGTGAACGACAGAAAAATTTAAGTATATTTATATATAAAAATACATGAGAATACAAAAAAGTAGCAAAACAATGGGGATATAGGCTAAAAACTGAATAAATTTATTGATACCTTCAATTTCTCCTGGTGAGACGTTTAATGCTTCACCTTGGAGAGCCCCAGGACTCCCAGTGTCGTGTCAAAAAGAAAAGAAAAAAAAAAAAAAGAAGCTTTTACATAACAGCTGATATTCTCTGGTCCCTGCCCAGTGCACCCTGCAAAGCCTGGCCAACATCTCTCTAGCTTCCACACCAGGCTGCTCAGTGGGGATGATGGGTATAATTATAAAGAAATAAACTACAGCCAGACTGAGTTTGCAGATTGTTTGGGTTGTTTTTGATTTATTTTTTAAACTAACATTCCTATTTGTCCATTAAGAGGTATGTCTTATAAAGACACACGTCAAGAGTTATAAAAACGGCCGTTCTGGCAAAGTCAATTCAATCAAATTTCACAAAACACATTGTGGCGTTTTCCTTCAGAGGAGAACGGCCACCAAGGCCATCGTTTCTTCACCAAGCCTCCTCCCCCTTGACAAAAGATGGGGCCAAGTTTCCCAGAGAAAAGTAAACTTAGGTTCAGAACAATGGTTGGGGTTGGTTGGAACAAAAATCATTTTAGCATTCAAGCTCGTGTTACTTATACAAGCAATCTTCAATACTGAGAAACTATTCACAGATATTTTTGGTATTTCCCCTACTTCCTGGACTAAAAACCAATATACATTTTATTTGTACCACAAATAGATCTAATATTAAGGATTTGGGGAAAAGCAATTTAACAAGGTGCATGACATAGATGGGTAACAAAGTGCCAAATTTTTACTGAAAAGTCTGTATGTGTGTGTGTGTGTGTGTGTGTGTGTGTGTGTGCGGCAGTGTAGGTGCATTTGTTCATTTGTGTGTGTGTGTGTGTGTGTGCATGTGTGTGTGCGTGTAAAGTTTAAAGAGGGATGTGGAACCGGGCCACAAATACTATGAAGTATGTTACAGAAAATTCATTCTGTGGGGGTTTCCATTTTTTCATGAGAGGACTCACAAGTTTAGAATTTCATGATCTTTGTAATGGGCTGTGGTTTTTTTTGGGCGTTTCCTTAGCTGTTTAGGACATACTGGAGCAACGTGCAGACGGGGAACCCATCTGGGTTAGAACCTTGTCCAGCCACTGCAGGGGGCCGTTCAAATGCAGCTCTATCCAGCAAGGAGTGCTTGTGACAGTCTGCCGCCTGGGAAACAAAGGCATACAGTTTAATGGTTGGCACACAGGACCAAATATGCTCTACACTGTGCTTAAACATATGTGCAGTGTGCAACCAGGAAGAGGATGTTGTGGTTTGTAAGTCTCTACTTGAAATCAATTGTGAAGGAAAGGTATGTGAGAATAAATCTTCAATGACAACTCACATACAGCAAGAATCATACCTGGATTTAACTATTTACATCACACGTGACAACATCTTACGGTATCATTAATAAGGACATAGGACACATTCTCAAAAAGAAAAACAAAATGATGCTACTACTGAGGAAGCTAAACTTCTTCACTCCAAGACCATCATGTATAACCAAGTCTGTTGAAGTTGAATTTGTGACGCATCAGTCAGAATCATTTCCTTAACTAAATGTTTCAGCTCAATTTTCCATGTCAGACAGACAAACAGTTATTATACTCTGTTAAAAATAGTCAGAATTAGAAGCAAGTTTTATTCATATTTAAAAATCAGTTTAATTTAAACCTGAATAGATATGGACCCTTTTGCAATGAAAACTGTTAACATATAGTTTGCCGGCACTGCTCACCTGTACTCGGCTCCCCAGCCTTTGACAAAGCTCATGCGGATGGTGCACATCCTGGTGAGCTGGTAGACCGCCTCAAAGCCCTGGTTGACTGACTGAGCCAGCAGGGCTGCAAATTCCTGGTTGTTGAAGATTTTTAGATTACAACCTAAAAGAGATAAACAGGGCAGCAGTTAATGTGGGTTTTCCCAGGGCCTTGACTCACCACACTGACATCTGGCTTTTGGTTGGCACTGATCTGTCTTTGTGCTTCTGGCCAGTTTTCACACAGAATTTTTGAGGTGTGTTCACCCTCACTGGCCTCTACTTGTCCTTAATCTGTAACAGTTGGGTTGCATGAACGTGCTGAATCAGCATCAGAGCCAGCAGGTGATTGGCTGTTCACCCAAGGCAATCCGTGAGATCATTCATTTAGCAGGGTTTTTATTTCCTTTTAACCTTCAAGCAAAACTTTACAACTCTTTTACAATATATATATATATATATATATATATATATACACACACACACACTACATAATTTAAATCAGCATTACAAGCAAATGACAGGAGACTGACAGATCAGTGGTGCAGTAGTGGAGCAGTAATCAGTACAGCAGGAGGTTTGAGATGAATCTATGTATGCTGTGAACATTTTTCTGCCATGGTTCTGTGTCCCTAATGAAGTCCTTTGTAACCAATATGAATCCAAGATGAATAAAAAAATAAATGGGTGAACCACTTTTATCCACCATAAAGGAGGAAGCTACAAACTGTTGAGAGGATGTGGATTATTTCATTAAAAACACACTGTTGATGGTGCTCATCTTTAAAGATCTTATTCATTACGGGTACAGTATGGTGGATCTGCTGGGCACATACAGTATGTTCTTCTTCACCATCACCTTCAGAGCACCATATATTCAGTCCCAGCAATTATCAGCTTTATAATTTTATTTTGTTCAGTGACACCTTACTGCCAATTTCACCTAGTTTCTCTGGTTGCTACACAGGTGACATTTTCAGCATCTTACCGGGAGGAATTTTACACACTGTTGCCGGATGCCAGCCATACCGCTGGTTGCAGTTTGGACTCTGGACAAAGATGGCGCTATCACTCAGGCACTCAGCAAATACTTCCCCTCCAATGTAGTAAAGTCTAACTCCTCTTCCTGTAAAAACAGACAGAACATATTTGCTCATCTAGTACAACAAAGACTTGAAACAACGTGTGTGAATATGTTCGATTATGCCAGTGACAGATTGAAAGCTAACTCAAGACATCGTCCCCAGATGCTACATTACCACGAAGCCAAATGAATCTCTGTCATACCTATGTGCCTCCGGGTCATCTCCACAGTGGCGTTCCTGTTGACATTAGACAGCAGGCCCAGGCAGAAACGCTCAGAGTTTGATGGATCTGTGAATCCGTCCACTGTCAGCGAGGGCTGAGAGGCGTGGAACGTCTCCCCCACACGCTGGTTCAGCTCATAGTAGGCTATAGAGCACCAGAAGGCCGGCTCCGAATAAGTCACCGGCTGCAGGTCTACAGCAGAAGATTGTGTTAGTAGTTTATCCCAACAGTCTCTTATTGATACAACATATGTTGATGGAAAGACTTAGGCACTGTAAACGTCTGTGTAGATAATATAAATTCAATCAGCTGTAAACCTGTGATGTATTTAATAGTATGCTTGTGTGTTCTGTATTGTTTCAGATGGGAGGGATTTGAATCTTACCCATGCTGTGATTGACAGGAGACAGAGTGCTGGGCGAGAGCTCTGCTGGAGAACCTGACAAAGAAAACAGGAAGTCATTGAGTCTGACGGGGTCACAGGAGACCACAACATGGGTGACAGGTGGATCGGATCAAAGACGTGTGATGAAAGTGGAAGTTGTCTTGCAAAGGAATTCCAAAATGATTCTGTAAGACTGATCTGTCTGCATTAGAGTGATGAAGACATGCTGTTTACTGTTACTGTAACAACGGCCTCGTCTGTACATCCTACATCTCGCTTGTTGAGATTATGCAGTGTGAACAATAACTTATTTACAAAAAGAACAAAATGGATGATGTATACAAAAACATTAAGTAGCCTGCTGCTGTTATGGTTATCATTAACAGCACACTGAACATGTGAAAACACTCTGAGGCAGAGACTTAAGCACCGGTTAGGAGGGTTATCACAGGAAAAGTGTTTTCTCTGAACTACAGACAAAAGATGGACCATCCTTCCTAAGTTTCTCTCATACTTTTCCAAAGGAAAGAGAAATGAGGCTACAGAAACTTAATGTTAGGTATGAAATGGATGTTAAGAGTCAAAAACCAAGGAATTCATAGAAATGCAACTTCTCCAGTAAACGTTCTCCAACTATCTGGTATTGCCATGAATCTTGATCCACAACTAGCTTCTTAATGTGATGTAGGTCAGGTCAGTTGTAATTCACTTGTGAAACATACCGTACATAAACACCAGGTCAAAATCAGTATCTGCAGGAAGGCGTTCAGCATAAAGCTTTACAGCGAACTGTTGTGTTGCTGATTGTTTATCGTGCACTTTTTATAAAATACATTTACTTGGACCTGGTCTCGGAGGTGAGGCTGACAGAAAAGGGAAATAGACGGAGGTGCTAGTCGAGAGTACCTGTGTCCATACTTTGATTCATCTGTTGGTCGCTGGCCTCCCCATCCTCACTGATGTAGCCAGGTGGAGGCGTTTCTGTTCAAATGATGAGGAGAAAAAAAGATTTTAGTCGTGATGTTGTCAGAATTTAAAATGACTGATTAACCTATTCAAATCAAAGAAACCTATTTTTACTAATGTCATATTTTCTTTCCTGAACTGATGGATAGTGAAAACACAACTGAACTATATAACAGGATTTAGAGAATCAAGTTTGTTTAATACAATATCAAAAAAAACAATACATACAAACTAGAAACCATGTAATATGGCGCATAGAGAAACCAAAAATGATTTATTTACTCTCAGATTTCAGTTAGTACATTATGTAACCCTTCAGTGAAACATCTCTTCCATCTGATGCTGAGGTAAACTCACCTGGTATATAGTTGTTTGGAGGTTCAATTCCTGCAGGAAAATTTGTGTTCTCAGGTATGGAATGAGTGTAGTCATCCAGAGGTGGCAGCTCTGGCAGGATTTCTGAGTGTCTTGGCACAAGAACAGGAGGCAGCACTACAGTGTTGGGTAAAAGTAACAGAAGAGACTCTTATCAGTTATATGCCATTCCAAAAACTGTTGTCAGTTGTTTTTATGCAAACTAGAATTAATGCCTCATGGTCGTATGCCTTCGCCAAGCAGTCAAGTTGCAGAAAATACAGTCACAATCTCCCCCTCTGTTCCCGAGTTACAGCGTTTAATAATGGCCAGAAGTGTTTTTGGTGTTCAGAACTTTATGATGTCAGAGTGAAGTTGACGTTGACTTATTGGATATAAAATGTCATCATTTCATAATTTTGTCCTGTTGGACATTTATATTCAATTGTGTCATAATTAGTGTATGAATTCTTGAAATATGGCCAAAACTGGTTTTGTGAGGTCTCAGTGACCTTTGACCACCAAATTCTGATCAGTTCATCCTCGAGTCCAAGTGAATGTTTGTATCAGATGTAATTGAAATTCCCTCTAGGCATTCCTGATATATCACACTCACGAGAACGTGAGTTCACCGTGAACTTTGACCTTTGACCACTAAAATCTAATCAGTTCATCCCCGAGTTCAAGTGAACGTTTGTACCAAATTTGAAGAAATTCCCTCAAGGCTTTACTGACGTACGTATAACTCCAAAACATAATGCCTTGGGCTGCAGCTGCTTCTACCCAGAGGCATAAAAGTTTCATTATTGTGGGAAAGACTTTGCAGCAGCATGAAGACAATGATGAAACGCTACAAGTCCCCAGGGAAACTTACTCCCACATTTTGGAAGATGCACTTTTTTGCTGTCTTGGTGAGAGTTAAATGCAAAGATTCATACCACTCTTGTATCTGTCTAGACAAATCGCCAATGTGTTTAAAATGCTGATACTTAACATTCAGTTTAACTTTCCAAGCATCAGTGGGAACCAACAGATTTAAACAATCACGCCACAATCATGCAGTAGACACTGAAATATGAACAGATGTGTATGTTTTAGGTAACAAAGTCCTCTCACCTGGGGTCTCCACCCTCTGATAGTGGTAGGGGTTGATGCAGACCTCGTCCTTCTTGAGGTGGAAGGCATACTCACAGGCCTCAATGGCACGCAGCTCGTGATGGCTGTGAAGGTCCGGCCATCGCCACAAGCGGCAGTAGATAACATGGGGAAGCCCCTTCCTGTGGGAGACCTGCAAGCGGCCATCCAGGGATCTGAGTGAATAGCAAACAAGAGATTGTGGTGAGATGGGTGGAAGATCCACAGGGGAGGGGGGGGTGACACATATTATGGCCAGGTAGGGGAGGGAAACAGAAGTATTGGATTGAGTGGTGACAAGAACGAGAAACAAAGATGTTCTCAATGTCTGTCACATCCAACATTGTAATGACAACTCTCCCACATCAAAGTTGTATGCAACACTACACAATAGTTGAGGATAGTCACCTGGTTTGGTCAGGGTAGCTGTATAGGCCTGATGTATCCCACTGTTCTATCGTATTTGGTGTACTCAGTCCCCATATTTCAGAGCAATTGCTGTGCACAGAGAAAACAACAAAACAAAAACAAAAAACAAATGATAAACATGGGACATGGCTCATTCAGAATATCAGTATGGGTAATGTGAACATTAAAAGGCCTCTTTTATTGGAGTCTTATGGCAAAATAAAGACATCAAATTCATTTTCAGCTGTGGACATGGAGGATGGGAACTTCAAATAAGAGAAGCCTTTTTGACAGAATAAAGGGAAAAAAACAGAACATGGAATCTGCTAACACACACAATGAGTGAGACAAAGGGCATTCTTCAACAGTGTGGCATTGTATCAAACACTGAAAATAACTCAAAACTTTTTTTCACTAGTCATTTATGTCAGAACTTATCTGGAGACATTCAAACAAACACTGAAGACACACAATGGCACAAAAGAGGGGAAAAACAGAGGAGGCAACCTTGAAAGAAAAAATAATTCCATTTTCAGACATTTTCAAAAAGGTCACAAGAAAATGGCCAAAAAATAATAAATTAAAAACATGAAATGAGGACAAATGAGTAGTTGCTTCTGAATAACAGGACAATAACACATTCTACATGTTAAATGCTACAAATACACAACGACATATACTAGACTTAATTACTGGAGTGGGATCTCAACTACAATTCAAAATTGCAATTGTCTTGTTCATGACAGGGCAGGAAACCAACTTTTCTCCACCAGCTGTAGCAGCTTGTAAATCCTACAACTCAACAGCTATTTTTACTATGGGAAACTAGGTGTTCAGAGTATCCAAATGTTGAATGAATAGCTGCCAAAGGGGCAAGCAGGGTACACAAGCTCCCCAATCACAATCAAAATATACCAATGTGAGTATGGCTGGTGGCAATGGCCCAATCTGGCATTAGTTTTTGTTTGTAACCCATCCTCTCTCTCATGTAGACATCCTCTACTACTCCTGTCCTCTAAAAGAAATAATTTCATTCACATCAAGCCAGCCACTGTATCTCTACAAACGTAACAGTGCGGCCTAGAACAATTCTCAGGCGATAACAACCAGCCCACTATCTATAGACATACAAACATCTGACATGGTTCTTGGCGGCACATCAGTAAGGAATGAATCTGTTAACACAGTGTTCCCACTGAACGTGAGTCTGGGCCACCAAGGCTGGCTGGCTGATAAAGACAACATTTTCTCTTGCCCTTCTCATTTCTCTCTCCCCATGAGAGTAATAGAAACTGTCTCACAGTAAGCACACTTGTAAACAAACAGTCATTTGATTAATTTTCTGATTATTTTTAATGGCCAACTTATGTTCTACTATTTTGCATCCCTAATCAATTCCCTAAAAAAGCCAAGATTGCAGTCTGCAGCACATGTTGGTTTTCTTTTAGGCAGAGGTCTCAACTAAGCACACTTGCAGAACACAGGTGTAACAGCAGTAGCTTTTTCTGTGACCCTGATTTGAAGAAGAGTAATCAAGTGTTGGGCAGTATACCTGGGGATGGTGACACACTTGGTGTTGCAGTTTTGTGTGGTGATAGCTTTCTCCAGCTCATCTAGCTGGCCTGTCCTCTTTAACTTCTTCACCAAGCTCTTCACAGCCTTCTCGCACCATTTCTCCTCTTGCCCATTCTGCTCTCCACCACCCGCTCCGCCCTGGCCACTGGTCGACTTCTTCCAGCCCAGCAGCCTCTTCACCACAGGAGGGGTGAATGGCAAGATGGAGGACATCTTAGCTGGACAAGCTGGGAGTCTCCAGAGGACTCAACACAAGCTCTCACACACACAGACAGAGGGGACCTGGAGCTACAGTTTGGGCCCTTGCTCTGACGGGGCCCCTCTAGAGACCAGTGAGTCACAGGGTGGAAGCCAGTGCTAGCAGGGGATACTCAAAAGAGATGCACACCTTGGGAAAAAGTCACACACAATGTACATCGTTACAAACAAAACATGGAACAGAAAAATATCCACATCTAGCTGATCAAAACAATAAAAGGCAAACGTTAATCAAGGCAACTTCGAATAGTGCATTGAATAGTAAGGCTGTCTTGGCAGTGTGAACGTAACACCAGTGCATCTTGTGTGAAGTTATGCATTTGTTGAACAAGTTGAACAAACACAAACGTCCACTTGATGTTAGCTTGTCACAAACACTGCTCGACATCTAAGCTAGCTAACTTGCAAACTTACAAAGTTAACACACGGGGTGTGCCTCACACTGTCGCATCCTGTGCACGCGAGCAATCACGACCAGCTATTAATGAAGATAATGAACAGCACGGCGAACGCTATCAAATGAATGTGAACAAGGGGAGTATTTTGTGACAGCACCCCCACCACCCCCCCAGTGCTAACAGCAACTGCCTTGGGAAGGCCGGCAGCTAGCTACCTGGTGGGGGGGCCTGCTTGACTCAAATCACAACAATAAGTTCACCTGCATTAGCTTGCTGAGTGTTTAACAGCAAAATGCTCAAATATTCTAAGCTAAACGCTTAAAGTGAAAAACTGTAGTCAACCTAACTAAGTAGATCGGAGGGACTTCATGGAGAAGTCCTCGTCTAGCTAGGTCAGCTAACGTTAGCCTAACAAGCTAGCTGCCAGCTTGTTATCAAAAATCCTTTTGTTGTGATCCACGAAAAAACCTCCTGTGCGCAACAGTCAAGTCGCGATACTTTGCTACCTAACGTCAGCTTGTCAAATAAATTCAAGCTATAATTAATCTAATCACATAAATTGTCACAATATGATTTTAACCGTTGTAATGTTTTATTTCAACGTAGCGGTTTGATGTTTGTGACTTTTACTAAAATATAGGCACCAAAATGAGTTAGCATCTTGGACGAACTCTTCCAAACTGAGCCCTGGCTCCCGCTGGCTAACGGAGCTAACGAACATCTCTCACACAAATCAACATGCTTCAAAGTCGAGAAAGCAGCTTAAAGCATTACAATAGTTACCCCAGTTTTAAAGTCCAAAGATCCGCTTTTTGAGAAAAATATGCGCACAGCCCTCTAAACGCCTTGTTAACAAAAAAACGCCTGAACTGTATTGTACTGCAACTAATTTTGACAAGGCTTATAGGCTCCTCTCAAGTTGCTACCAGTGCTACTGAAGCTAGTTAGCTAGGTTAGGTAGACCGGAAAACACAACAAACCTGATGACTACGTACGAGCGCTTAATCCCGCCTATTCAAAATCTGATTGGAGGATTATGAAAGGACCTCTGAATACTGGCGCATGTCCTTGACAAGCCTTATTGTTTATTTGACAGCATGGCTTTATATCTGTCATTCGGAGAGGTTTGGAGGTAAAGGCAATTTTGCTCTGCATTTTTACAGGACATTAACTCACTATTTGGATTTTTTTGCATAGTAGATTAGCAGAAAAAACAAAACAAACAATAACAAAACAAAAAACAAACAAACAGTCAATCAATTAACTATATCATTTTATTCATATTTCAGGAAATCCAGTAGGAGTTTTCATAAATTTACCTGCATTTATGTATGACATAAAAACAACTAGGCCTACAGCTGCTCAGGTTAATATATATATGGAAAGAAGCAATGGCTCCTCCCCTCACTCAGGTGTTCAATCAGGTTGTATTGGCCTCACCTGGTACCATTATAAAATGCAACACTGTCGGCCTTGGCAGCATTTGTTCTGTTTTATTTAGTCTGTGGCGATGGGTGGATGGTTGTTTCTTTTTGTCTTATTGCAGTTGTCAGAGTTCTTGCAAGCTGAGCCAGGTGAACCAAAATAGTTTTTACATCCTCTACAAAAAAAAAAAGCCTGATTATAGATACATCATAACTTATTCAAAATGTTGTTTGTCAGTTCAGAAAGACAATGAAGGATGTATTATCACCTGTTTTCTTTACTATTTTGTTTGTTTTCTTTCATTTTATTTTTTACTAATACATTTTGTCCTTTTTTTCTTTTCACTTGATTTAAATAGTTGTTTCAGCTGGAAGCAGTCCTTTGAATTGTGGCCTTGGCTCTAAACGGTGCAAAGATGGCTCTGAGTGTATCCTCTACAGCCATGTATGTGATGGAGAGCCTGACTGCAGGGATGGTTCAGATGAAGAGGACTGTGCGTCTGGATGCAATGGAGGTATATGACTGAATCCACAGAAAATGCATGATGAAGTCAAGTACTACTTGCCAATACTTTGAGGTTTGTTTTGACCTATCCAGATGGACAGTGTTTTCCACATAAGAGTTTAGAAGTCAGATTAGACATCCACTCCTCACAGAGGATTTAATGTGGAACTGTTGTATAAGATTGCATTACTTTAAGATAGGCGTACCTACTAAAATGGCAACAAAGTGCATCATCATATTGTGTCGTTAAGTTACTGTAAGTATTTTATTTGGCATCCAATCAGGCATACCAGAGATTTAAATGCAACCACAAAGGGCCTATAATAAACATTTTTTTCAGGCCAAAGCCATTACTTATCTTAAAATGGCAAATGCTTGAATCTAAACAGATCAATTCCAGTGTGCTCATGGGAAGAAGTGTATAGACAAGGACCAGGTTTGCGATGGTGTCCCTCAGTGTCAGGACCGTTCTGATGAACTGCACTGTATGAAGCAAACAGAGGGCTGTGTTCACCACTGTGACAGCAAGAGTCGCTGCTTGCCTGCAAGCTTCCTCTGTGACGGAGAGAGGGACTGTCTAGATGGCACCGACGAGGCAAACTGTGGTAGGTTGAAATCATTTGAGAATACAGATCTCTTTCTGGAGATGATCACATCTATATTTAGGACTCGCACAGGATACAACCTTGAGTCACAATCTTTTGTTCATCTAAATCAGAAGACCAAGAGCACAGTGGGTATGAAAAGGAAGAAAGGACCAGCACAACCCCTGATCCTGCTGTATCTGATGGCCCATCCACCATCATCAAGTGTCCTTTGGGTGCCATACCCTGCATGAACAATGTAGAGTGTATCCTCTACAACCATGTCTGTGATGGGGAAGCAGACTGCAGAGATGGCTCGGATGAGGAGGAATGCTCATCAGCATGTGAAGCAGGTAATCTGGTGGTTGGTCTGTGTAGGTTTGAGCCCCTGTATGTGGGTTAAGAATGACTTTACTGCCCCCTAGTGAGTAGCATTATCATATTACATTTTAGTACATCAGAATCAAAGACCTTTCTTCCAAGAACATAAAATATATACAGGATAATGCTTCAGTGAAGTTGGTACAGAGACAGCCAGCTATTTGGTTTCACATTATGGACCATTAGTAATTGTAACTGTTGACCTGAATGTAGTCAAATCATATGGATCTGAAGTGATGTTGGATTGTATTGTCACTACAAAAAATTATTGCACAAATCATGCATAATTAGAATCCTGTTTAACAATAGGATCAATATAGTGTCAACAGGAAGAGCTGGGAGATGTCAGGTATGTTCACAGGTTAAATCCACTGAAGCTGGGAACACGCCACACAGCTTGAAGCTCAACTACAACCTGCCAGCTCCCTGATTAGTCCATGTGTGCTTTACAGACCAGTTCCAGTGTGCTCATGGAAAAAAGTGCATTGAGCAGAGCCAGGTGTGCGATGGTGTCGCTCAGTGTCAGGACCGCTCAGATGAACTGGGATGTGCCAAGCACATGGAGAACTGTGCTCACCAATGTGATGACAAGAGCCGCTGCATTCCTAACAGCTTCCTCTGTGACGGAGAGATGGACTGTTGGGACGGCAGTGATGAGGCCAACTGTGGTAGGATGTTGGTGAACTAGTAAAATTAATATTAACTAACTGGATTAATCAGCTTTAGTTTTACAGGACATCTGTGTCTGGGTATCTTTGTCCCCTCCACCCTGCAGCTGATGAGGACTGCAGTGCCACTGAGTTTAAATGCACCAGTGGCCAGTGTGTGTCAGCCACAATGCGTTGTGATGGTCACCCAGACTGTTGGGACCATTCGGATGAGGAGAGCTGCACCAAACCACCGGTCTGCACCACCAAGCACCGCTGCCTCCAGAGCAAGGAGTGTCTGGTGCAGGAGTGGATCTGTGACGGAGATCAGGACTGCAAAGATGGCACTGATGAGAAGGTGCGTGTTCAAGGCAACATCAAGTTGTAAGTAAGTGAAACAGTGGAGTACCTAAAGTATCTTGGAGAAAATCGAACAAATCTAAACGGCTTTTTGAGCAAACAGAATGACAATAGTATACTGTGCGTTATGTTCTTTTGAACTCTTTTTCTCATACCCCTCTGTCATGTGGTCAAAGGTCGAGGTCAGAACAACACAGTACGTACAATGTGTCCCATACTGCAGTACCTAACTGTATACAATATATGCTTATTTTTATACTATATTGTTTTTCCTTAGTATGCTGGAAATAATCATGCTTTTATACATTTCATATGCATGTTTTCTGAGGTCTTCCTGAGGCTGTTTCACTTCCATTCACAATTTTATTATTATTTTACAGCTTGGAGCAGCTCCTCCATTTCCTAATGTGTAATCACTGTGAAAACCTGCTCAGAATTCATTAGTAGTGCAGATTGTATGGCTATCGTGAGGCAGGTGCTTGATGTAGGGCTTTGAAGCCAGGTACTCCCAGTGGCCTAAACATTCACCAGGAGACCCTGTTGTGTCAATTTTCAAATCAAACAGTGAAATATCATTAGAGATGACTGTAGAACAATCCACGGGTTCCTCTGTAGGATTGTCCTGTGGCTCCACTGACCTGCGGCGAGTTCCAGTGGTCGTGTAAATCCAAGACCAAGTGTATCCCTTCAGCCTGGAGGTGTGACGGTGTGAAGGACTGCAACGATGGCAGTGATGAGACTGAATGTGAGTAGGTATACGATGTAAATCACAGGAAGAGGTGGAGTTGTTTTACCGAATAGAAACTTGATTTTTAAGTGAGATCATTATCTTAGCCTAGTAACTGCAACAACTATGGTTGGAATAATTTCATTTCATGTAATCTCACCCACCTTTTATACCCATGTTCCTGCCTGAGTCTTTGTACTATTGATTGAAGTAAAAAATTATTGACAAAAACGAGGTACATCATCGAGACACTTACACTAGGGTTTTTTTTTTTTTTTTTTTTCTCCCCCCCCTAAAGATGGCTGAGAACAGGATTCATTTCATCACTTGTTGAAGTTCATCAGGATGTCTGAGCTTTCAGCAAAATAATGTACTCAGCTAGTTGTGAAAATGAGGGGGAGCTGATTTACTGGAGAAAGACAGTTTAAGGGTGTGAGAGCTGATAAAATGTTAACTTTCAATAATGGATTTCCTTTATCATTCATCATCAATTGTGGCTGAATACCTGTAATGTGTGTGTGTGTGTGTGTGTGTGTGTGTGTTCCAGGTGAGGTGTTGGCATGCCTCCCCCACCAGTTCCAGTGTGGCAGTCAGGAGTGTCTGGATCCAGTCCTGGTGTGTAACAACATCACCAACTGTGCAGACGGCTCAGACGAGGGAGGCAGCTGCCAGATAAACTGCGCAGAGGCAGATAACAGCCGCTGCTCCCAGAGCTGCTACAGCACGCCACAGGGAACGGTGAGGACTCTGTATCTCCAACTTTGACTTCACTAATTAAAATCACTCTCTCACACACACACACACACACACACACACACACACACACACACACACACACACACACACACACACAGTCTGTCCTGCAACTCAGTGGCTTAAAATGGGAAAATAAAGATGGATAAATGCAGCAGAAACTGAACTGTGAATGTATCAGTGAAATGAAGACTCTGCATAAACAAGCCTTGTTTAAACGATTGTGTTGTAGCTCCTCTAATACTGGGTTCTTGCTGTGTAGCGCTGTCACTGTACAGCAGGGTTCAGCCTCATGGAGGACGGCCTGACCTGTGCTGATATTGATGAGTGTGACGGTCAGAGCCCAGCTGTGTGCAGTCAGCTGTGCATCAACACCCCTGGCTCCTATCGATGTGACTGTCACCCAGGCTACATCATGGAGGCAGGTGGACACAACTGTAAGATCACAGGTAAAGTCCTCTCGGTGAGCTACAGAGCAGTGACTGGAGGGGAAGCGGCATAGAAGCAAAATAAAACAACTTAAAGTAATAGTTTGACACAGCTCACTTTCTCGCTGAGAGTTGGATGTGAAGATTGATACCACTCGCATTCATCTGTTAAATATGAAGCTGGAGACAGTTAGCTTAGCTTAGCATAAAGACTGGAAGCAGAGGGAAACGGCTAGCTTGGCTCAGTCTGAAGGTGAGACTTCACTTACCAGCACCTCTAAAACTCACGAGTTATATTTTGTTTGTTCCACAGAAAGTAAAAAAGGGTGAAATTGTCAAGTAGCAATTTATATGCCAGACTACTTCTTTGACTAGGTGCAGTGACTTGAGACCTGTGTACCTCTTTGACTGAGCCAGGTTAGCTGTTTCCACCTTTTTCCAACCTTTAAGTTAAGCTTTGTAGCTTTATATTTAGCAGACAGACATGAGTGGTATTGATCCTCTCTCTTGACAAGAAAGCAAATGAGTACATTTCCAAAAATATCAAACATTCCATTTTAATGTTTTCAAGTTTGTAAAAAGCTTTTGTCCTCATCAGCAAATGCATCTACTCAGATGATCCTTATTTCATTCATTTTAACGAACTGTCATAACTAAGAGGTCACACCGACTGGAACCAATTACATAATCTTGTTTCATCCCTCAGGTGAACCCCTCCTGTTGTCATCGGTACAGACAGACCTCTTCTTGGTTGGACTGCGCAGTGGCAGTGTGGATGTGCTGTCCTCCTCTGCCAAGAAGGCCATCCTGTCTGTGGACTACGACTGGAGGGAGCAGAGAGTCTACTGGGTCAGTCTGGACAGTGAGAACATCAGGTGGTCCTCGCTGGACCAGAAGACCACGGGAACTCTGATTAAAGGTTGGTGCAACACGAATGTGGTTGGAGTATTGTCGGAGGAGGTCAGAGGAATAAATATTTACTGTTATACACGAAAACACCTCAAGACACCGTTTGTTGCCACAGGAATCCGGGCTGATTCTGTAGCTGTAGACTGGCTCGGCAGGAACCTGTACTGGATTGATGGGGTGAACAGTCAGATTGTTGCCATCAGGCTGGCCACAGGCACTCTGGAGTCACTGGACCACAGCGTCATCCTGGATGAGGACCTGGATCAGCCCCGCTCTCTGGCCCTGCTTCCGCAAAAGGGGTTGGTATGAATTAATTTTATTTGTAAGAACCTTTTTTAAGACCAGGATTAATAGTCTTTTTTTTATTTTTTATTTTTATTTTTTTCTACTAGGCTGATGTTCTGGACAGAGATTGGTAATGTAGTGAAGATTGAGCGGGCTGGGATGGATGGGTCAGAGAGGAGGGCGGTGGTGAACTCCAGTCTGGGCTGGCCTGGTGGTGTGGCTGTGGACACAATCTCTGACAGAGTCTACTGGACAGATGAAAGACTCGGCGCAATTGGATCTGTGACACTGGATGGAGATGATATTCAGGTAAATCCTTTTTGAGAAGGGGGTGTTGCCTTTTTGTTTTTGAGCTTTGAAATTTTTTTTTTTTTTCTATGCAATTTTTAGATGCATCTGTCCCAAATTTTGCTGCACAACCCTTTCCAAAGTAACAGCAAGTCAGATGCCTAAATAAAAATGTACGCTGCACAAATCTCCCTCTCAGATCCTCCAGATGAAAGAGACCACCAACCCGTTCTCGCTGGCAGTGTTCAATAACATGCTCTACTGGACTGATGCCAAGAAGCGAGTGGTGCAGGCTGCTCATAAAATCTCTGGCAAAAACCGTCAAGTTCTCCTGAAAAGGCCCGGACAACCTTTTGCTGTGAAGGTGAGTAAACGGGTTGGAATTTAGAATTGGGTGCAAATGTATAATGGACACTGTAACTAAATTTGGATCACCTTCATGTGTGAAGTGCTCACAGCGGCTCGCTAAATTGTGCATGCACAGTATGACGTTGTACTGTGTGTTTGAAGCATTCCACTTCAACAAGATCTTGGCACGGTTTTGGGAAATTGAGGAAAAATCCTGGGATTGCTTGTGCAAAAATTGCAGCTGTGGAATTTAGTGTACTAAGTACTAGATGTAATGTTTCAGCATGAATTGTAAAGTACAAAGTACAAAAAAAGCAGAATTTCAGACTTCTGTGTTCCCTGTTGTTTTGTAGATTATCCACTCATTGCTCCAGATGGGCAACCAGAGCCCCTGTGAGAAGATGGACTGTTCCCACATGTGTGTGTTGGCACCGGGACCCAAAGCTGTGTGCAAGTGTCCCTCTGGTCTCTCACTGGCTGAGGATGGTCTGACCTGCTCCAGCCTGGTCAACTCAGCATTCCTGCTGATACTGTCTCCTTCCACTGTCACACAGGTTGTGCAGATTTACACCAGGTCTAATCTGTTTGGCAGGATATATTTTAAAGGAATCATTGGGCATCATAGGAAGTGTGTGTGTGTGTGTGTGTGTGTGTGTGTGTGTGTGTGTGTGTCCAAAAATCTAAAACTCACTGTTTAAAAGTAATGTCATTTTTATAATCTGTACAAAAACAAATTATGAACAGATCCCTGGTTTAAAGGAGGGTTATGTGCCTGCAGACTATTGGCAGATGCTACAGTTTACAGATGTTCCCTGAATGCCTCACATGCAGGCAATGGGTAGATGCTGGCTACAGCATACATCACTAAGTTTCCCATGAAGATGGAGTTTGAGGCAACAGCAGTGCACTGTACAGTGTCATTGTGAGGTTTATAGGGGGCCATCGGGGCCTTTGCCTCTGCATATCTTACAATTAGACATCTGTGTGCGAATGTATATTTAATCCCAGTGATGTCCGTAGATCTACCTGCAGTCTCGACACACAGCAGCAGAGCTGAAGGGCTGGCCTGAACACCTGGCCCTGCAGGTGCCCAGCGTCAATGAAGCTGCCATCATGGACTACAACCTACGTGACCACACCTTATTCTTGACAGATGATGGCACAACTTCACTCAGCTCCTTCAAGCTAAAGGACTCAGACTTGACCTCCCAAGGTCAGCTTCTCAAACTCCTGGGTGACGCCATCAGTGCCATGGCCCTGGACTGGGTGACACTTAGCGTCTACTGGAGCAGCAACAAACAGCGCCGCCTGCAGGTGACCTCCATCACGGGTGCCTACACTGCTGTTCTCATAAAGGAAGGGATTGGTAGAGTGGAGTCCATCGCCCTCCACCCTCCCAGTGGGAGAGTTTGTTTCACCAACTTGGCTCAGCAGGATATAGGCACTGTGGCTACTGTAGAGTGTGCTAACATGGACGGTGCTGAGCGGAGGGTGATGTGGAAGGATGCTGTCCAGCCCACATCTCTGGTTTTCTCCAGTACCGGGGACACGATCTACTGGGCTGACTCTGGTAAGAATGAGTTTGGGTATAGTTGTGGAAAGATTTAAGTGTTTTTCATGGACTGAAAGTACTTTGGAACAAAGCTGTAATTTGTTTAGAAAAGCAGTAACATCATGGTTTCTGTCTCAGGTTTAGGGATCATTGGCTTTGTCCAGCTTGATGGATCTGGATACAGAGAGTTGAAGGCCGGTGATGGCCTGGCTGCTGTGGCTCTGAGTGACGATACGCTGCTTTGGATGACTGTTAATGGTAATGTCTCATAGTATCTGCTTAATTTAATACACCTAATGCCATATTAGAGGCACCAACTTGCAGGTGGTGCTGTTCAACAAGCTATTCAAGACGTTGCCTCCATTTCATAACATGCGAGTTTGAAATGCAACACATCATTGAAAGGTCAAGCTATGAGTGCTACTGAACCTGTAACATCTTGTGGTCTTTTCTGTATTTTTCATGGTGCTACATTTCTTTGTGTTGGCTTTTCCCTCAGACAAAACCAGGCTCTGGTACAGAGATGAGCAGCAGCAGAACAAGTTGTGGTTTGAAGTTGGCACAGAAGTGGTCAGCTTGAAGGCATTTAGCAAGTCAAGTCAGACTGGTATGAAAGAACCAGACCTCATGATGCCTGGGTCATAAAGCTGGTGTTGATATAGCTGGGAGTCACCCATTTTTATGGTTGTAAATGCCAAAAACATCACAAACCCCAGCCGATTGACAGTCTGCTTGTTTCACCAGGTTCTAACCAGTGCACAGAAAACAACGGCAACTGTCAGCACTTGTGCCTCGCCACCCCAGGAGGTCGGACATGCAAGTGTGGCCATGATCACGTCCTTGTGAATGCCACCCACTGCAGCCCAGAGCAGGGCTGCCCAGCCGGCACAAGGCCATGTCTGGATCAAGTCTCATGCCAGCCTGTTGAGAAGTTCTGTAACGGGCGTGTAGACTGCTCCGACCACTCGGATGAGAACTGTGAGTATTTATATATTTATACCTCCTTTTTTAAAGGGTAATAAGAACTAGAGGATATCACAATATAGGTAAATGGAAGTCAGCTACACCTTGAACTAAAATGACTGAACCGGCATGGAGTTTTGGCTGAAACTACTGTCGTCTTCTAGGTGTCAGTCTGAAGCAGTGGTCAGGAATAAAGGTCCTTGCTCCCACCCAGCCTCGCAGCTCATCTCCTCCTCCTCCCCCTCTCCCTCCTCTGTCTGAAACCAACGACCTGAACACAACCCTGAATGTCAGCAGCCTGCTCATGAACCTGGAGGCCCAGCAGTGCAGCCAGAGACACTGCAGTGGCAATGGACGCTGTGTGGACAACAGTGGGGACACTGTATGTGTGTGTTCACAGGGCTACAGCGGCGATTCCTGTTCGGACCATCTCCTGCAGACCATGCAGCGTCCCATGGTCTATGGTGCCGTGGCGCTCGGTGCAGTAGTGCTGGTCATTTCTGTGCTGGCAGTGGTGGTCAAGAGGAAGAAGAATGCCAACATGAGGTTTTTCAGTTTATACTAATTATTTAGAAACCGTTGTGTCTCAGACACAAAGCTGGACAGTTTCCTTTTTATAAGACTTAAACTTTTTAAAATTAAATATAAAACTATGAGCTCTATAAGGCACAACCACGCTTTGAGCTAGATGCTAATGTCATCAGCTGATTAAATGTCAAGATGGAGGCCAACAACCAATTCAGTGTATTTGCTACATTTGATGTCTATGGGGAGAGTGTTTGGTCACTTGTAGCAACAGTTGAATCTATAGAGGTAGCACATGACTAAATATGTCTTTCCTTCCTGTAGGAGAGCTAGCCCAGCTGCTATGAAGGATACAAGTATGACAGACCTGGAGAAGAAAGCTGAGACCGCCCCGCCCACAACTGCCCCAGTAGATGCAGAAAAGCCAGAGGTGGACCACCCAAGAACTCCATAAACTATCAGTCCCATTTGTCTTACTGTGCTTATGGGATGAGTGTGACTTTACCTTCTTTCTCTGCAGGAAGCGGTTTCGTCCGTGGACTGAGGCTGACATATGGGCAAGCAATGTTTTTAAATAAACAGTTTGCATTTTCCTCTGTTTCCTGTAAAGTTATTTCAGAATTGTTTATTTCTTAATTGTCTGTTATACCCCCAATTTAGACTTTCTTTTACACGGACTGCAGCAGATAATTGCCTGAGTTATGGCAATGACATAACTGACAACATCGGAGGTCAATGATCGCGCGTTGGTCTCTCCTTTGTAAACCACCTGGAAGAGATTCAGCACTGAGTATAACAAAGGACAATAAAGATGTGGTGCAGGACGTACTCTGATCCAGGAGGACAGACCATAACTGCACAAAATGCCACATGCCGTCTAATGTAACTGGGGAGACGGAGGTTCTTGATCCAAAACACACTTGCTAATCTTTCCTTGTGCGACCTCTAGATGTCCTCAAGAAGTCACATATTATGTGTCACAAAAGATGAAGGCAGCAACTAACAATTTTCATTATCACTAAACAAGAGTCAAGTGCATGTCCCAGTTTCCAAAATGTCTCATCCCTGAACCATACGAACTAAATTTATTTCCAAATATGGCAACTTTCTTTGATCTGTGAGATTATGTATGATGAGACAGTGATGTGTATTTAAAGTCTAAAATGGATTCTTCCCATTGTTTACTCCAAAACCACAAAACACATGTTTACTCTGGCTGTGGATAGGCACTTCTGGTGCAGCTACTCATTCTCATTATCCTCAGTTTTTAGCACTCTCTAATTTCACTCAGTCTGGGGGTGTGATTTAGTGATTTAGATTTGATTGTTCATGAGTCGGAACTGGAATGAAGAATGCTAAAGACACAAACAGATGATGAATCACTGCTTTATTGTACCCACACATCAACAGTCATATAAATGCAAGGCTAAGCAGAAATTAGCTTATGGTAGAGTTGGTACATTTCAGCATTAGTCTGCTGTATCCCTATGGTGTGCAGTGATAAGGGGACACTCAACTTATCCAGGTAGGAATGCGGGAAAGCTATATTATTCAAAAATAATAGTTTACATTCTCTACTATCTAATATACAATTGATATTCATATATTGTTTATGTAGCAAATTTTTATGCCAAAGTTTCAGTATATGTTTTTCTGAATGCTGGAATTTTAATCCCTACTTAAAACATCTCCATTACACATTCAAAAAGTTAAATGAAAAAAAAGTTGTTAAAATGTTCTCTTTGTGCAGAATAGTGTTATGGATACAGATATTTAAAATGATGAATTCACGTGTGAGCAGCATTTTAGCTGTAGCTGCTCGAGGTGGAGCTGATTTAACTAAAGTATTGGATAGGTAATATGGAAAATCTCATAGACATTTGTAACCATAATAGAGTCCTAAAAACTTTATACTTTTGCCAAGTATAGTTAGAAACATTTCACCTGTTTTAATGCAAATCAACTTGTTAAAAATGTTGTGGAAATGAGTCTCTGTATCGTGAAACATCAGCAGGCTGTGATAGAAATAGAAAATAGAATAGAAAAAGTTGATTTTAGAAGTTAATTTGCATTGAAGATAGGTCGAAATATCCCTGCTACACTGCCTGCAGATATCTTTCACTTTCTAAGAAAGAAAGAAAACAGAATTTTAAGGAACTAGTTGCTGACTAAAATGTCTTGATGAGGGAAGTTTTTAGAAGCTGATAGCAAAATGACTGTCAGTCGGGTAAAAAGTGTGATATCTAAAAGAGGAAATGTAGTGGAGGAGAAGTATATAATAGTATAAATTAAAAATACTGAAGTGACATACAAGCACCTCAAATCTGTTCTCAAGTGCAGTGCCTGAGTAAATGTACTTGATCACATTACTGAACCAGTATAGTGCTTATGGTTTATTTGTTTCAGTAAATACAGGAAACACAGTAATGGCATTTCTATGGACTACACTTTGCGTTGTCGTCATGGTGACTGCAGCCATGTCTAAACCAGTAAGTAGCTCTTTTATTCTGTTATTACATCTATACCAATGCAAAGCAATGTAAGAGGACTTTCATGTCACCTTCCTTATTATAAAAACAGGTCTGTCTAAGTGAAGATGAGGATTCATCCAAGTCATCAGAGTCCAGAGACTCCGGTTCATCAGAAGAGACTGACACTCACATTCGGGATTCACAAGACCCCCTGCAGCCAGCGTTTACAGAGACAGACAGGCCTAATGCTAAAGAGCAGACCGACCCCCTGAACACTGCAGCCCTACTTCCCTCTGCAGACTCGGGGCTTTTTCCAGCCACGCTCAACACTTCAGCTCTGCCAGACCCTGAGGACCCTCAAACCTCCACTGACATTGATGCTTTACAGCTCATGCCAGAAGATCCTTCGCAAACTGCTCTTGGCATGGACATTTCTCAAGATATGCCTGGTACTGATCCTGCACAGAACTCAATGAACACTGACACTGTGCATGTTTTACCAGAAACAGCGGTCTCACTACACCCAGGGAAAACAGAAACTGATATAATCATAAGTGTTGGTGGAACAGCTCAACCACAAGTCATCACCACCACCACCACCACCTCCACTACGTACCAAGGATTCCCCCGGGGTGCCACTCCACCCTTTCCTCCACACATTATCAAACCAACACTTCCACCATTCTCCACAACCCCTCCCCTGCCAATCCCAATCGTCACCTCCCTGACTGCTAGTCCTGGTTCTTTCATTTTACAGTTCATGACCCCTGAGCCGGATCCACCCAGAGGAGACAGCAAGTGATCCAAGAAACTGATCGATTTCAGTTTCAGTTCCACTTCAGGTTACTGGCTTGGCCCATGTTTGTTCTAGATATATGTAGCGTTGTCTTGATACTTTGTAATAGTCTCTGCTATATAAATACAACTGAAATGTATTGATGTTTATTAGCTACAACACCATGTGATTAAATGCTCTTATCTCTAATTTAATGAGTGGTTCTGAAGAAAACACACTACAATACTGTTAAGTAAAGTTATGTTATTTTTTTATTGGGAGTTTGTATTACTGTCATTGTAAACATAACCACACTTCACATCTGCAAATAACAAAGGATCATTTGTCACAGCAGTCATACCAAAAATTACAGTAGGACATGTCTGTTATGAGAGGGAGACATCCGATTGCTGCATGTGTTGCAGTTGAAATTAGAATAAATTTCTGATCAAAGAGGTGATGGAAAATTAGATCCACACTCAGGAATTAAGTCAGATGTAGAAAAATACAGTTTAATCTTTGACTCACATGCAGAAACTGTAGTACAGGAGGTGCAGATGCTGCACTGAGGATGGTCCACACGTGGACTGAAACATCTGCATCTTTTTGAGGTTTGTTTACTGCACAAATGCCCTGCGACTCCTTCCCTTTCACTCAGTCCATTTTTAAGTGAGTGTGCAGACGATATTAATCACGTGGACTTATAGCTGAGGCTAGTTTTTCATTTTCAGTTGTGTCTGAAACATTTTCAAGCCTGGTGGAGTGGTACATATAGCTTTGCAGGCAGGTTTAATGTATATGACAAGTGGACACACCTTTGTTCAAACAAAGAGCATTTCAATAGGATGTCTGGCACAGTTCCTGAACTTAACAGAAGACAATCACAACTGGTGAGATGGTCCAGCTGAATGTCACTGAATGGTTGGCTGCAACACTAATGTGCTGTGGGTGACTCAGGTTGATCTTGCTGTTCGGGTTCTGTGTCAGTCTCTGCCTCATTCTCAGTGTCCTGCTCTGACTGTTGTTGCTGAGGCGGCTGGATGAGTCCTCCCTCCTGTGCTGTGTTGTAGGAGCCACAGCCGCTGCACTTTATGCCCAGCACGTGGAAAGGTACCGCACAGTGGGCTACGCAGTCATTACATATTATCTATAGTGAGGAAAAACAAAGGCGATGGATTACATGTAAAGATAACCAGTTGGATGATAACTAACAACGGTCATCAAGGCCCATTTCTATTTAATTGTAGAAAGTGGATTGAAATGAAATGCAAAACACCGGGCTGATTCATCAGTACTTCAAAACTTCTTTATTTAACATAAACAAAAGTATTACTTGGACATTTTATTGTATATATTAAGGTCTTACTTTGACAGTGGCACCCTGGTATTCAGTGGGCATCGGTGACTGAGCGATCTCTATGTCTATCTGATCCCAGTGGTCCTCCATGTTCCAGGCAGAGTGCATACACAGAGGGCAGCGATATGCTCTGAAACAAACACGGAAAAAATAACATTTAGTGGGAGGTGTTATTCAGTTCCTTTAGTAACCAGGCTACTGTTACTCGGTAATCAGGTTTATCACCTACCCCAGACCTTATTTTGGAATCATGGTTTACTTATTCAGCAAAGTGCCCAGTCGCAGAAACCAGTTTTCTGCCTTAGTTTATGGTTAAGAAACCAACTTACTGGAGAAAGCCAGCTGTATCCTGGTTACTTGATTGCACGTAAACACACTGACTGATGCAGGACTCAACTGTTTCAGAAATATTTATGTCAAACAAATTAATAATACCTAACTTTGGAAAATACCATATCTTACTCAACTAAACAATTCCCAGGGAAAAGGACTTATTAGACATACCCTGTTCTGACCATGTCATCAAAGCAGGTCCTGCAGAGAATCAGAAAAACATGTTAACTGTTACATTTATCTCATAACAGATCTTCAAATATTATTACTACATGAAAATAAACCACTATACTTATTTAGGGATTATTTAAGGCTTGACAATATAATATTTTGATTTAGTAATCTACATCATCAACATTTGAATATCCTTTCAACTCTCTTCTCTTCATATTTAATTATATTATATTTCTTCTCTTATATTGCTAATACCATTGTACTATTAGATTTTTTTAACTGTGGTATAGAGAGTAACCACTCTGCTTTGTGTCTGTCAGGCCTAAATCCAAGATTCTTGTATTTTTCCATCTTTGTAATTACAAATTATGCACAATTCAATCCCACAATCCTGAGCTACGTGTCTTTAGGGAATAATGGAGTCATACTTGTGTAAAAGATGGCCGCATGGAAGAACGTGAGCCCCAATTCTGGACGTGTGAATATCCTGTACATACAGAGGAAAATCATATCACACTGTAGAGAAAGCAAAGGACTGAATAAATCCAACATCCCTCTGTATAGCAACCAATGTATTATGTGTTTTATTACCTCCATACACACTGGACAGTTCTGCCTTGACACATTTTCAACACACTGAAACGTAAAAAATAATAGTAAATAAAAGCAGTGATGATACTACAGACAAATACGATGTGTGTGCATTGGAAACAGGTGCAGGGTAATTATCACCTTGTGGTTTCCCCGTAGATCCTGGGCTAAACACAGATTGCACTTCTCACAATGGAAATACTTCTCTCTGGGCCCAATCCTGTAGGGACCAAAACACAGTGACACTGACACAGGTGTCAATCACCTCATGCATGAATAACATGTGAACGGATGCTTGAGGACGACACACCAACACTGAGCTTGTAGATTACTTCAACACATGGAAGCAAAAACAAAACCGCCAGTGGCAAAGTGGGACAGGAAAAGTCATTGGCAGAATCACACAGGGATACTGCAACATTATTTTTTGCACTGACAAGTTGAAACATCAGTGTATGCATTAGTATGGCAGATTTGAAAACCCAGTGAAATACCAAATTACTGATTGTGGAGTCAGCTGATTTAGAAACACTGAAATCTAACATCAGGATGTTACAAACAAACATCACAACATTGAGATTTTGTCCTTGAATTAACTTGAATTGTTGTGTAGAAAGAAAAAGACAAATACTGCATCCCTCTTTAAATGGGTCTTCGTCTTGAGACATTTTTACTTTTGTTTCCCAATTATCCATTGTTATAGTAAGTATCTTCTACTGGGGTTATAAGTATAAAAAGATATGTAACTATGTAGCTATATAACAAGTATTCTCTAAGCTCTACTGTTTCTTACCTGCATATTCCACAGGGTTGACAGTGGTACTGCTTCTTATCCTTGTCGAACAAGTGGCAAATGTCACAGTAATACTCCCCAAACTGCACATGACACTGCTGGCAGGTCTTCTGTGCCTAAAAGAGTGAAATCTCACATTTGTACCATTGATTTATCTTGATGTGAACTAACCACCACGTGCATGACTACAATATAAAATAAAGATCAAAGCGAACGTGAGATTAAAGATCACTGCTACAGCTGAGAGTGGAGTTGAAACATATCGGTTGCAGGTGGGTTTTTTTTTCTTGTTACCTGCTGCACTGTCTGACACGCAGAGCACTGCACCTCCCTGACTTTGAAGCGATCCATCTGGTGGTTTTCCTCTGCGTCATGACACAGCCGACACACGTACAGTTTACCACAGCAAGGCGCCTGCAGTGCATAGAAACATAATGTCAATCATACTTTTATTAGATATTAGAAGCTGATACCGCAACTATTCTTTATTTCTGGCTGCTACAACTCTGGAAGTTTATAGAAAAGCCAAATTAAAGTTTCAGGGACTTTTTAAAAAGGCCTAAATATATGTTACAAATAACCAGCACGTATGACTGAGATTGTGACTAATAATATAATTTAACAGATAATCCAATACTATCAAAACTTCAAACCCCATTGTGGACTTTGTTATGCAGCTAACACATACGAACCATGAAGACACTAACTAATGTGTCATAAAGATACAGTTGTTGCGTTAAGTAAGCGTTCAGGTAACTAACTAACGTTAGCTATGAGCTAAAAGAGTAGCTCCAATCGTTATAGCAGAGTTACAGCTAGTCATATTTAACACCACTATGCCTCCATCTTGCATGTTATAAAAATATACACATTTCATTTGAAAAAGTTAACTCACTTTCAATAGGCAGCTGCGTGCATAATGCTCACAACCTACAGGAGAAGCCATGTTTTCTCCGTGTCTCTTCTTCGCGGCCAGTGGGAGGCTGCCCGCTTTTCTTCTTCTTTGTTTTTGACAGCGTAGACTCCACATTACTGCACCCCTCCGTTTGAGATGCCCACCAAACGTGGGCAAATTGCTTTCATTGGTTAAGTGTTAAAAAAAAAAAATTGCAGTGACAAACAAGGTGATATGGCACAAAATCTGTGGCCCCATTTCCTCTTTTTATCATATTTTATGAAATAATTTTCAGGTGAACCTCCGTATTATAGGTGGAGCTCAATTCACAAACTTCAAGGAGAGCCATCATTTAATTTCGTATTTAACATTAGGTCAAATAATGAGATCGATCGCCGTTTGATACACTGCAGTAATAGATGTTTTCCTCTGTTCGTCTGCTTTCTCCTCTTTGTCTAATAATTCATACTCTCCAGGCCTAGATTGCAGATATCTTGATAATCTATGCCCTGACCGCAAGTGTTACGGGCGCCGCTGGTGTAGTGGTATCATGCAAGATTCCCATTCTTGCGACCCGGGTTCGATTCCCGGGCGGCGCACCAATTTTGCTCCTGTAACTATCAGCGAAAATTAAAATGTTACAAATGTAGCAGTGAGAGTTATTGAATGGTAGCAAATAACGCCAACAGTCTAATCAAATACGTTGTATATTACCCTTTAACTGACTGTATCATAACCATTTCCCAGATGTGTCCAGCTTCTATTTCCTCTAACGTTTGGCACTTTTGTCAATTAAGCTATGACGAGGAATAGGTTCATGGAAATATAATTTTGCAGTTATGCAAGACTGCCGGTAACGTGCTATATGTGCAGTTTTTGCCGTACAGATGTGGAGGCACATCTTTGTGTGTGGGAGAAAAAGCGCTTGATTTTGGCTTCATTTCAGCGCGCAGGTTGACGCTGCTGACGCCGCTCCTCCGCCATCTTCAACTTCCTATTGTTTGCATCAGACTGAGGCTGTCTGCGGTGTGTGTGAGAGCAGAATCGGCCACCGATCTGTCATTAAATAGTTGATACAGCCTTAACGTTCGCGGTCGCTAAAGTTGAGCACAAACAATTTGTATGTCATTGGATTAAAAACCTCTCAGGACGCTACCACTAAACCTTGATGATGGAGGACGATCAACCCAGAACCTTGTGAGTAACAGCGGCCCTGTCTATGTCCTGGAATTGGAAGGCTCCGTGTAACTACGGCGCGTCCGAAATGTTTCCACGTTGTTGTTTCAATTAAAAACTGTAAAACCTTGTAATTTTGACACACATGGACATTTAACTCGCATTAGCATTTCATGTCGACAATATCTGCGTCTGTAAATGTATTAAGACAAATGCGATTTTCGACATGAACGTAAAGTTCTGTTTGATTTTGCCGTAGAAATAGACGGAACCGTAACTCGCCTGAAAATGAAACTGAACGGCTAGTTAATGCTAGCTATCATTAGCTAAACAGTTGGAAGCTATACCGCCGCTTCTTCTAAAATGCACACGTTTTCGAGGAATAGCCATATCCCGAAAATTAGTCTTAATTTCTTACTAATAGACAGGTATTAGCTAGACCCTCACGAAAACGATGTAATTTTACAAAACGCCGTTAGCTGCCAACCCACTTAGCATGAGGCCCGTTTATACCGGCTAGCGTTATCTTTAGCTAGCCGGTAGACAAGCCACGTCAACGGTCGGAGAGACGGCACGGGATAGCACCAGAAAGGGGGTGACCATACTCTAGTTGTTTGTGTAAAATTGAGACTATCCCCAGTGGTATTTAGTCCACGACCATTGTTGATTTTATGCTAAAATAATGAATTGTTGTGGGTTGTAGCTAGCCCTGTTAACTAGCCTTTGTTTGCATGCTACTTCCTGTTTGACAAAGACTGAACTCCCTCATCTCTCTCCTTGTTTGCAGGTATGTGGGGAATCTGTCCAGGGATGTCACTGAGCCCCTTATCCTGCAGGTCTTCACACAGATTGGACCCTGCAAGAGCTGTAAAATGATAGTTGATGTGAGTGTTATTCCCTTGTGTGGTATATATTGTTTGACAATATGAAATACAATCAACAGTGGCTGGATAGGTTGTGGTGCCATGAAGGTCTCAATCTACACATATGCTTGATACCGATTTTCCTCTTCCAGTCTGTTATATCAGGCCTGACACGCCAAGATACAGTAGGTGACTCTTGTCATGAGTGACTAAATAGTCACTCTTGCTGTGGACTTAACATCAGTCTTGTTTTCCCGTTGACAGACGGCTGGAAATGATCCGTACTGCTTTGTGGAGTTCTATGACCACAGGCATGCTGCTGCCTCATTGGCAGCCATGAATGGAAGGAAAATAATGGGTAAGGTAAGCTATCGTATCTACAGGGTGAGTGGGGATGGGTGGGCATCGGGTGTGGGGATTTAGGTTGTGTGTCTTCCTAAAAAAACAAATAGTGAAGTGATAGCATTCATATTCCAGTACATAGATAGGTTTTCCAACTGACAGGGGGAAGCTGCTGCAGCCAGTTTTCAAATCAGATCTTAATCATTTTGAAGATGGCCAGAAAGTAGTGTTTCTGTTAGAAAAATTGGTTCATTAGCTGATACCTATTGGTCTTGAATTCCTCCACATCTACCACCTCAGATGGTAGATGTGGAGGAATGTTGGCAACATGTGACATTAATGTTTAAGGCAAATTCAGGTTTGAGAAGTAATTGACAGAAACACAAGTCAGGGCTCCACTGAACAAGCCTGTACTGTCAAAATATTCAAGACCATGTAAACTACATTGTAAAGAAAGCAAAACACAAATGTCAGGTTATCTTGAACATTAGAGCAAACCATTAACATTTTGATTTCCCACTTTTAAAAGACCACAGGACATTCTAAAAGAATATTAAAGTGGTGCTGGATGGTGTAATAATGAGTTGAGCTTCTGGAGTCAGTGTCAGACTGAGCAGCCACTGTTCAAGTGATTTGCATTGCACTGGTCACCGTTGCAGATAAGTTTTGTAACTTTCAGTGATACTTGCATTTGTTATTATTGGCTTATGCCTCGCATTAAAATGCATTGCATCGATGCCCCATTCAAATCATACCATGGTTGTACTCTTTGCTCTTATGCTAATAAATTCCTACACCCAGTTGTGAAATTGTTTGAGTCACAAACGGTAGTTCCAGTTGTTCTTAATTCGGTGTTAAGTTAATTCAGGTACTAAGATTTGGTACAAGAGAAAAATCTTCCTGTACTTTGTCAGTTGATGTGCACAGGACAGAAGTTAGGGAAAAGGCACCATATCACATTAAATAAATAGTACACAAATAAGTCCTTTTTAGTCAGTCCTTAATTCATACAACCTCACATGGGAATTACCAGGTTTTACTGTAAATGTTGTAAACATACCCCACCTGGCCTGTTCTCTCTCTGCCCCTCTCCATAGGAAGTCAAAGTCAACTGGGCCACGACGCCAACCAGCCAGAAAAAAGACACAAGTAGTAAGTACAAGTCCTTGTCAGTGGGCATATACACTTCATTGGCAGTATATTCAGTACACCTAGTTAAGACTAATGCAACAGCTAATAAATCCCCTCTAAAACAGTTTCAACACAAACAGAACTTTATAACCTTTAAGGAGGAGGATTTATTGCAGGACTGTTGTATTAGACTCCATCAATTTTAGCTAGGTGCTCCTAATAATAAACAGCCAACTGAATGTTTACTTTATGACATTAATACATTGTAAAAGTCTGATTCATAAATGAAAATTGCAGAGAATGATTTACACTGCATATATGTTTACATATATTCCTAAACCTCATTTTCTTGTCTGTTGGATTGTGGTTTTCCCAGGATGACACTTGTTTTGACCTTTCTCTACTAACAAGCTGATTAAAAATGTGCAAATACAGACAGGAAGTCAAGATCTTGGAGAGACCATCAAAGCTTGAAATAGTGTGTATTAACATATACCGTGTTTAAACTGCTTTCCCTCCTACAGATCACTTTCATGTCTTCGTTGGAGACCTCAGTCCAGAAATAACTACAGAAGACGTCAAAGCTGCCTTTGGTCCATTTGGCAGGATATCGTAAGTTTTAAGCTAATATTTACACATGAAGATTCAGAGCTGCAATTATCGGTCAATTAATTGATCGACAGAAACTTTTCAAGTAAAAAATGCCAAATATTCTGAGGTTCTAGCTTCATAAATCTGGAGATTTGCTGTTTCTCTGTTTTATTTTATTGTAACTTGAATGTGTTTGGAGAAAATATTTACGGACACCACTAAGGACTTTGGGAAAATGTGATTGCTGGTTTTGCAATTTTTTTGACATTGAATAGATCAAACAGTCAATCAATCGTAAAAGAATCAAAAGATTAATATATTACAAAGATAATTTTTAGATGCTGCCTTACAACGATAACAAAATCAGGTATCGACAATGGAAAATGAGGCCATGCTCTGACAATGGGAAGTAATGTTTTTCCCATTTCTGCCTCATACCAATAGAAAATGGAAGAAACCTTTTGGCACATACACTATATACATATATATATATATATACATATGGAGGCTTAGCCCTGGTCTAGAGACGTATCATTTTAATTAAAGCTGAAACAAATAAGCCATTAGTATTATTTTTTTTTTTTTAAACAAAAATGTCAAATTTCATCAATTCACAGCCTCCATCTTTTCAAATGTGAATATAGGTTGTTTTCTTTATCATCTATTGATCTGAGTATTTTGGGATTTTCATTGAACAAAACGGACAGTTTGAACACGTCGGATTTTGGGAAACTGTGTAAGGAAATTTGAAGAGCAAAGTAGTTAGTCAGTTGTAGCCCTAATTTCAGTTTGAGATTTCATTAAGAAGCTTCTTCCTTTTCATACAGTGAAGGCGTCATGTAGGGGCTGCATGTTTCTGATGTTTTCCTGTTGGTGTGTTTGTCCACAGAGATGCTCGTGTTGTGAAAGATATGGCTACAGGGAAATCTAAAGGCTATGGCTTTGTGTCTTTCTTCAACAAATGGGTGAGTAGACATCATTGTGTTGATACTGCTGTTAATGGTGGGGTTCTCAAAGCGTTATTATTTCTATAAGGTATTCTTGATAGAATAGAATCTTTATGCCTTGTTATATTAAAATAGCACATTGTCACATAGGTTACTTCTTAATTTGTGTTCGGTTTCTCTAAAGGAACACATTCTTGATTTTGCATTACTAGACTCCAGCTTAATGCAATAACCAGATTCTTTCTTGGTTTCCAGGATGCAGAGAACGCCATTCAGCAGATGGGGGGTCAGTGGTTAGGAGGCAGACAGATTCGAACTAACTGGGCCACAAGAAAGCCCCCCGCCCCAAAGACGACCTATGAAAGTGCGTTATCATCGGTGTGCACGTTTTGCTTGCTTACGATGTTGGATTCACATGTTAACAGTGGCTTTGTCTTTGTATTTCCCTCCCAGATAACTCCAAGCACCTATCCTTCGATGAAGTAGTGAATCAGTCCAGCCCCAGTAACTGCACTGTGTATTGTGGTGGAGTCAGCACAGGACTGACAGGTGAGAAGTACTGATGATGAACCAGGGAGCAACATTCTTTCAATGACGCCAAAACTAACAACAAATTTATCCTATTAAGTAAAATCTGCGTAGGTGTAGCTTATTCCTCTGCACCACAGGACTCGGTTAATGTTCTGACACACACTTAACTTAAACCATATGATTTCAATGGATGATATGATTATTACCTGTGTTAACTTTATGTTAGCCACTGCAATAGATTAGCTAAGTGTATTCCACAACCACCATAATCAAGATGCCAGTATGCCACGTTTCTCAGGCAGCATCTGGTTTTTCACGACACATCAGCAGATATAGTTTGATATCTGATGTTCCCTTTCTGTTTGACTTTCAGAACAACTGATGAGACAGACCTTCTCTCCCTTTGGACAAATCATGGAAATCAGAGTTTTCCCAGACAAAGGCTATTCATTTGTGAGGTATGTGGATGTTTCATATTAACTTCCCGCTTTTCTTTTTTTCCCCCTTTTTAAAGAAAGGTCAAAGTTCGACACACTGGCTCTTGATCTAGTCCAGGGTCCTGCTTACTTCATTGTAGAAGGGAGAGGGAACCTGCTGTAGACATCTGGAGCCAATGATATAACATGTTTTTAAATGATGTGACCAGCGTGGGTTATATCTACATGTAGGATTTAGATCGTCTGTTTTTCGTTTGCAGAAATAATTGTAATTATTAACGCAGGGTTTTATCCCACATATGTGGCATTTGTGAATTCTGCTGCCTTGTATTTATTTTTAATGACTTGCTGATGATGTTTGCTAAACAGAAGTTCTGTACATGTGTTGGTTAACCAGGCAGCCCATATCATAAGTATTGATGGTAACAGAGCATATCTCCAGCAGGGGTGTTGTCACTGTTGCTGAGTAAATATCTGTGAAATGAGGTTCAGCGTTTCCTTAGTGGCTCTCTCCCTCTGTTTTTGTCCAGGTTTAACTCCCATGAGTCAGCAGCCCATGCCATTGTGTCAGTGAATGGCACTTCAATAGAGGGCCACATAGTCAAATGCTACTGGGGTAAAGAAACCCCGGACATGATGAACCCAATGCAGCAGATGCCTATGCCCCAGGTAAATATGCAATGTATTGTACATGCATAAATTAAACGGCATCTAAATACTGTCTCCATAGAGATTATAGTATAGTAGTAAGTCTGCCAGTTAGTGCTGACAGTGTGTCCTGAGTCTATCTAACTTCAACATGAGTTGATTTGAAAACCATAACCGTGGAAGTGTTTAACGTCACAATGAGAAGTTATTTAACAAGCATTTTGCCCCCATCATTTACTGTATTTCATATTAAAGGGGGGATATGAACTTTACGCAAAGCAGGCAGTGATTATTTAAACATATTTCAATGGGCTTAATCTGTTGCTACCATGAACCACACTTACACCATGCCTGTATATTGTACTGTATCCTGCAGCAAAACAAGATGGGCTTCGCTGCAGCCCAGCCCTACGGCCAGTGGGGCCAGTGGTACGGCAACGGGCCCCAGATTAGCCAGTATGTCCCGAACGGGTGGCAGGTCCCCACCTACGGTGTCTACGGCCAGGCTTGGAATCAGCAGGGCTTCAAGTAAGTAGCACGGTGTGCACAGGGCTCCCCTTCACCGCCTCCTCCTACTCCAGCACCACCAGAGTTCCCCTTCAAGACCGGGCCGCGAGAGCCAGCTCTGGCCACAGGAGGGAGCCATGACCTCCCTTCCCCAACCCCACCTCCTCCCTCCTCCCCTCACCAGCCCCTCATCTTGAGAAGATTGAGAAATAAGAAAAAACACACAAACACACACACAGAACAATCTGAACTTTTTAATTTTGGTGTTAATCATGTTGCAGTGTGTTATCACAGCACATCCTAGTTACTGAAGGGTTTTGTTCCAAAATGTTTCTGTCAATTGAATTACAGTTGATAATACTACAAACCTGTCAGCTAGCCCGTAAATGATTGTGAGAAAACTGCCTTAAACAAGCTAAAAAAGTATTTTTATTCATTTCAGTAAATTTAAAGATAATTGACAGAAACAAGATAAATGCTAAAAGCTCAGAACAAAGTTTCACTGTCCACATCCAGGGAGAGTTGATTGATGAAGAATGCGTTTCCCTTTTTGTAAGAGTGCCCACTGTGTGTAAGAACTGTGTTCTTTAAGGCTGTTCATTTGTTTTGTATGTCTGTGTTCATGTTAGAGCTTTTTACATATTTTTCTTTTTGATTTCGTTGATTTATTTTTACATTTACCTGAGGATTTGATTTGTATATGGATGTCAGTAGGACATGTTAAATATCATTTATAGGTTATCAAATTTTGTTTTTGTTTAGACAGCCTATGTGCAGTGATGCTTTGTGCGCTCAAGAAAAATAAAGGAGAGGCCATATGTTGTTGACAGTCTAACAGTCTTCTTGGTGAATAGGTGTATAAATAGGCTCTGTACAAAGGTGTGAGGTAGATGTAACTGAAAACAGTGTGCGAGTGTCGAATGTACAGTAAATGCACAATTCCTAAGACGGAGGCGAGGCCTTTCTTGACTTGAAATTTAAAGATAAAACTTTTATCCTGTATAAGCTGTCTATTCTCCACACTGAACTTAGAATTTAATTTTATTACACGAGTGATAAAAGACTTAAAATACATCATGTGAATTAGGTGAGAACGTACGTGTACTTTGTGGCCAAATGTAGAAGTGTTGCAAGAGAAACGAAGATGATCTACATGTCTGTACACAGTGTGGCTTATCTGTCTATAGGCTGCATACAGCTGTTTTAATGTTCTCGGTTATCAGCAGTCGGGGGGTGGGGGGGTTAGAGAGGAATATTTAGCTTGCTGCGCTTAGCCTGTATGCTCTTTGTCTGCTTGTCCACCCATGTTTAATCAAATGACACTTTTGGCCCCTCCAAAGAGCCCTCCACTTTCTGCTAGCTTGATTTTTGCCTAGCCTGCCTCACCCTCACAACCTCTGATAACTCTATTTGCCTTCTTGTTCTCATTCTAGCCTGTCCAGATTCTAGTAGCTCTAATATAAACCGTCCTTTGCTCCCTTTCGCCTTGTCTCCTCTAACCTGCTGGCATTTTGTCCTTCTGTCTCTCTCTCTCTCTCTCTCTCTCTCTCTCTCTCTTTACCTCGTTTTTTGCAGTCACTTACCGGCCAGTGCTGGGTGGACTGGCATGAGCGCCATCAGTAACGGTGGGGTTATGGAGCCTACACAGGGATTGAATGGGAGTATGCTAGCCAACCAGCCTGGTATGGGAGCTGCTGGATACCCCACACACTGATAAGTGGGCAGGGTGGGAGATTTGTCAACCATCAGCCTCTTATTGGCTGTACGGTGCCCCGCGGGGCTGTGTAACACCGCCTCCATTTGTGGCAGGACTAAGACTTTTACTGGGATGTGGATCCTAATGGGAAGGTTGACGTCTATAAGAGATGTAAATGGGATTTCATGGGGGGGTTGAGGTAACGGGAGCCAGGGAGAAGCGATTTGACCCACACAGGTATTTACACCCTTTGTGGAAGGCAAGACTGGCCATGAACCAGGGCTCTTACCATTTTTAAGTTAACTGTAAATGAGTATAAAACTGTAAAGGAGAAACTTTTGGATTTTTTTTTTTTTCCGGGTTTTACAAATTGCTTCCATTTTCACATCTTTCCTCTCAGACAGCCACTGAGGGGTTTGTAATTTTTTTTTTTTTTTTTTTTAAAGAAACTGTTAAAGTCTGAGTCGTGCTAAGTTATGACGCTTAGTTATTATTTGAGGAATGGAAATGTTTAATTTGTCCTCATTTTCTCTTGGATTAAAATCAATTGCAGGGATTGTTGCCACTGCTGTTTCTCTGTAAGGGCAGATAAATATTGCACAGTTTTTTCCTCTCTTGTACATGGACAAGTTTGACTACCAAGAGTGTTTCCTTTTTGCATTCCATTTCTCCTTCATATCTTTCAGACAGCCTCAAATCTTTTCGCCACTTGTAAATAACCATCCATTCATTCATCAATTCATTCATTCATTTGAAACAATGTAAGTAAAATGCTACTGTTAACTGTGGGTGCTTGCTTTCTCTTTTGTTTTGATAACTCGACAGTTAACTCCAACATTGTACGTAGCAGAGTGGCACTATGAAACGTGACACTGGCACAGTGCAACACTCATGATTCTTCCATGCAGGGATAAGACAGCATTGCCATGCAGTGCATACTTAAAATTTACACAATTCAAATGTTAAAGGGTGAACATGTTTGACACTTCTGATGTTTTTTTAAATATCTATTGAAACGCCAGTATTTTATATCAAAAATCTGAGTGGATTCAACCTTTACACTTGCTCTTTTTGCCAGAGAAATGGGGAGGCCTACATTGTAACTGTTGCCTTATAGAGCTGGTTTCTTTTAGCTGACAAGATCCTCTTTTTAATTAGGCAGTGCCTACAGACATTTTCAGACCCTTTTGTTTAGAAAGGTGTTAGCCCTGAGAACTGATGACTCTGCTACTGTAATCAATGTTTTCTTGCTTTGTCCAATTAAAATGCTAATGCACATAAACCACACAATGTGTTAGGTTTCCTTTTTCTCATGGACAGCTGCTTACTCTAGGAAACATTAATGGATATTTAATTCAGAAAGTGCTTTTCTAACTTAAATATATTTTTTAGCTTGACTGTTATTTCTGTTGTATGAAATGTTTTGCCTTGAAGATCTCAGAAGCCGAAAGAGGTTGTACGGCCTTTGAGGACACCAGATTCATTTCTCAAACTATTTGTATAAAACTCTAAAGAGACACTTTTACTACAAGAATCTTATTCATTATCAATATGTGCTTCAACATTAGTATCTATGAGGTCTGGGAAACTGGGATGTTTATGAGCTGCTTGACAGTCCATCAAAGTAAACATGAGTAAAAAAACATAAATCAGTAAACATGCGCTGTCACTATTGCACACTGACAAATTAGTTAAGATGACACAGAAGAGTAATGAATGATACAGTTTCAATACAGTCAAGGGAAGTCCAGGTGTTGTGCATACTGGCTCACGGGAATACCTCACTGGGACACTTAGTAGAAATGAGCCATCATTCATGTTAATAATGACACCTGTGCTTTTCCTCCTCTGACAAGTCAACATGCTTGGTGTAAAAAAAGAAAAAAAAAGTCTTTAGCGGGGGGCTGGGAACTGGAGCACCTGAATGCTGAATGGAATGCAGAGATAATAATAGTAATTACACTCGTGCTCTTCACAGCAGACATTTTGACTTGTCTTGGCACGAAGTTAGTGTTTTAATCAAGGATAAACACTCACACTGTGCCCTCTGTGTTAAATAATAATAAACCAGAGTAAACAAAAAACAGATGTGTAGAATTTAGTCTAAATGAAAAACAATGAAACAGTAGGAGTTAAAGATAAAAATGATCAACCTCACTGACGTTATTACAATGTGGTTTCAGGTATTAATGACAAAGTTTATTGCATAAAGGGACAATAAAACACATGCAATGAAACATTAGTCAGACTTTACAGTTTCACTGTTCTCTGTTACAGCATCTGCAGCTCTGGAATAAACAAACCTCTGGTTCTGGTTTTATAGATGGGGAATCTGAACCTGATGCCTCGGGGTTGGGACTCATGCAGGTTCACCAGCACACACCTAACTGTGAACGTACAACACCAAAATCATCATGTTTGTTATTTTCTTTCAGAATAAAATTTCAAAACTAATTTGAGGTTTAGTCCACTGAGTCTCAGTGGACTGGAGTGTGAGATACTGCATATAACAGTGAGGTGAGATCTACGCCAAACATCAGCTTTGCCCTGAAAGTCACATGCAAAGTGAAAGCTGCTGTGACTGTGACCTGTGCTTTCAATCAACACCTACAGACATTTCCTGGTATTTCTGGATTGACTTGAAAACATCTTCCTGATGTAGAGCCGATAAAAGGCCAGGCCACAAGTGAGTCTCCATGTGGCCTGGCCTTTTAGCGCCATCTAGTGCACACATGGAGACGCTGTAAGTCTCCATGTGTGCACTAGATGGCGCTCTCAGTCCATGTTTCCTGCCTGGTTTTGTGGCGCAGGTGGCTGGTTCTGCTGTGATTTAGCACAGTGTCACTCAGACCATCAGTCAGTCTGCCAGCATGTCAAATGACTGTCTGTCACATTGAGGTGTGTGTGTGTGACAGAGAGAGCAGACAGTACTGTGCATGTGTGAGGTTACATAAAACTTTTATTTTGTCTTCTTGTCATTTGTGTGTTACCTGTTTAAAACTTGTCTCACTCTTAAGAAAGTCTCTCAGCGAATTAATTAAACACTATAAATGTATATATGTATATATTTATATATGTACTATGCTATACTGTAGTATACAATACTATATATATGTATGTGTGTGTGCCAGCTCTCACAGTCAGAGTTATTGGGTCTTGGACAGCCGTACAGTTTGGTTGGCTGGAATAACAGGCAGCAAGAGCTGACAGACTGATAAATGGTTTGTCTCTTCACAGCTGCTCGGCCAGGACCCGACTGGGCTTTAATGGACGGAGAGTCTGTTAGAGAGGGAGGCAGAGAGAAAGAGAGAGAGAGAGAGAGAGATGTCAGGAGATGAGTTAGTGAGCAGATTACAGATGAAATCAATCAAAGCAGCAGTACTCACTTCCTCCTTTTGTCTGTCCTGCTTCCTCTCTCTCATCTTTTTCTGCTTCTGGTTTTTGTTGTAGTTTAAGCAAAAATGACGAGATCAGTCTTTACTGTGAATCATGATCTCGCCGCGCTTAAGTGTCCGACCTTGTGGGGCAGAGAGAATCTGCTGTAGACTCAGTTTAATATTTTGGAAAAGTTATGTTGTTGTCGATGTTACAGACTACACTGTCTTTTGTGTGTCTTTATCCATTAAAGGTCCCATATTGTATAAAGGTAGATGTCCATGTCTTTTCTGATCATAACGCAGCTCTAGATTCTATATTAATACTGTGAAAGTATCAAAGAGCTCAGTCCACAGAGAAATGCACACAGCGTGTATTCAGAAACTGCGCCTTAGAACGAGCAGTCAGGACTTCTGTAACTTTGTGATGTCACAACTAAGCAGTCACTGCTCTGAGCCATGCCCCAAGCCCCGCCCACCTGGACCCACCATCCAACCCTGCAAAATTTGGAGTACTTACTTGAAAACTGCTATAAAGAGAGGCTCAGAGCCTCCTCTCTTCTGATTGACTCACTGGCCTGTTGTTTCTAGAGCTCCAGAGAGAAGCCTGAGAGAGGAGATGTAAAACTACACTGAGATGGTTTTTGGTTCTTAAACCACACAAATATCTTCTTATTGTCTGTGCAAGTTCTCATTCGTCCAGGTCATTGTTATCTCTTTCTCAAATTAAATCGAAGGCAACTGGACTTGCGTGTTACTGGGTTTGAAACATACAGGGATTTGATGTTTGTTAAAAATCCTCCTGAGTTTCTCTGAGACCCCAAACACGTATGGAATGACGATGTTTCTGCGTTTATCTTCCATTTTCTCAGCATCCTCCGTGTTGGTATTCTTCCTGGAGCGTGTTGTTGTTTTGCCAAAAGTCCAACTCGGATAGCCACAAGTTTTCAGAGCTCCCTTTAGATGTTTATATTCTTCTACTAGGTGTTCAAACCCAGTAACACGCTCAGGCAGAAACTGGTACATCCCAAAGACAAAACACCACACAATCAAAAAAAAAAAAGCTACCTGATATATGCGGTCAAATGCAGTGAGGATTGCAATGACCTATATATTGGGGAAACAAAACAACCGTTAAACAAACGCATGGCCCAACACAGAAGGGCAAACTCTTCAGGCCCTGTCTCAGCTGTCTACTCCCACCTAAAGGAAAAGGCACACTCCTTTGAAGACAGCAATGTCAAAATCTTGGACAGGGAGGACAGATGGTTTGAAAGGGGAGTCAAGGAAGCCATCTATGTAAAAGTGGAGTGGCCATCGCTAAACAGGGGAGGGGGTCTGCGACACCATCTATCCCCCATCTACAATGTCGCCCTTTCATCAGTACCCAGGAGAGTCAACAACATAACCTCAGACGACTCTCAACGATCGTCATCCACCAGGGGCTCACCTGACCCTAACGACTGTCGTTCACACGGGATAACAACAGGGTCACCTGACCCGAACTACGGTCGTCCACATGAGACCACAACAATGGTCAGGTGAAACCAGTACTTTCACAGGTACTTTGGTGGACCCACCCACAAGAGGTTAAATACCTGGGTCCTACTCCACTTTCGTGGTCAGACTAGTGCGGACTAGAGAGACCAATACATAAGAACTGATGAAGCCGCTTGGATAAGAGGCGAAACGTCTTCCTCAGACAAATATAAGTCCAGTTGCCTTCGATTTAATTTGAGAAAGAGATCTTCTTATTGATTAACACTTCAAATACAACATGCACAGACCTTTAATGCATCGAGTATCCACCTTGTGTGACTGGGACTGGGTCATTTTCACAAAAATAGGTTTGGTTTATGTAAATTTAATTTAAAACAATAACTGTCAACTGAAACTAAAACAAAGGCAACAAAGACATTATAACAAAATGGCAGCCCATATAGAAATGTAATATATGACATATATGTCCCTATATCTAAAGAGATTTCTCCATATATGTCACCTATAAGTGGGTTATACTGTATCATTTTCACATATATACAGCACATCCTCTGGATATATGAAGATATAAAATTTTTATATGTACAGTACATTTATCAAATATCTGTTTTAGGAATTTTTATATGGTACAAGATGTTGCGACCATATGTGTTAACAATATATTGGGCTAAATTAAATATATATTTGATTTTTATATTCATTTATTAAAACAACATACATATAAGAATTACATATCCTTACATATATTTCCCTTATTAATTTCTTCCCATTCTGGGTCCCAGGCTTTTGGACCCCACTGTATACAATATTAACAGATATTGATGGATATATATTACGTAACATATGTCTACAATACAAGCATGCATGTATAAACATACATGTCTGTAATGGGCTTGACACATATGTCAATATATGAAATTATTCCAGTTTATAATAGGTTCTATATGTAATTTTTATATATGTGCTTTTATTTATTTTGTACATATACAGTATGTCATATAGAAATTCAATATATGTACATATTTTATATTTGCGTATGGCAGTCTTGAAACACCTGAACAGTCTACTCACATACAGGAGAGACCAAGGAGCTGAGGATTTCTGAGCTGGAGAAATGTTGAGGGCTTGAAGGACACAAGGTGCCTGTGAATTGTTTGAGTGAACAGCGTCTGTATGTGTTTGTCTGTGTTTCCATGCAAGTGACAGCTTGCGGCAGTGGCTGACAGCAAATAAACATGTTCCAGTAATTAACCTTGACAGGCCCAATGTGGTGCCAACAGCAGAAACCTGCTAATGACACAATTAATCCATAATTAAGGTATTCTGTCACACCACACTCACACACATACTCACTCAATGAACATTGTGTGTGTGTGTGTGTGTGTGTTGAGGAGATTGCTGCATGTCTGCCCATTCCAGTGTGTGCTACAATAAGAGCATGAAAGTCACTGGATGATACTTTGTTCAAAACACTCATTTTTAAGCTTCTCTTGTGGTGCTCAAATAAAATGTGTTATCCCTATAGCTTCTCATTGTGTCTATGTTCATTGTGTTATAATTAAAGGTATAACGTTTTATCAGCGGACAACTACATATATGTGTATATATATATATATATATATATATACATATATATATATATATATATATATATATGTGTGTGTGTACGTAATTACTAATGAGCTACTGGACACCTGAATTTCCCCAAGGGGATAAATAAAGTATCTATTACAGCGTGGCACTAACCTGTGGACCTGTGCAAACTGACTGCAGAGAGCCATGAAAGTTTCTGTTGTGGAGCAGGGGCAAGTAACTGAACTCAGTGACATGTGAGAGTGGTAAAGAGGGCAAATGCCCTTGTTATTACCTGACATTAAGACTAAGCTGATGTTCATACTCCTTGAACTCAGGCGTTTAAGTTTCCTGCTGAACACAACAACTGTTCAATTATTTTACTCTTCACAAAGTATTTATACTGTAAGTATTCTGCAATGATTAGAAAGTTATCATTTACAAAAAAACTATCATTGTAGTTTTCTGTAAACCTTGTCTAAATGTGAAAGTAGTGGCTGAATAGTGGCAGTAGTGCTGAAGCAGGTAAGCAGAAGCTACAGATATTTTAAAAAGCAATTCTTCTTGTACTTAATATCTCATGTCTCTCTGGCCCCATCTTCTCCTGTGTAAGTCCCCTGAGCAGACTGAATCCTGGCACCTCTGTCCCCTCTGTTGGTGCAGCAGTGTAATGTAGTTACTCTGCTGAGTAAACAGCTCTTTGTTTCATGGACTTCCACAGGGAGCAGCAAACTGTGAACACTGACCATGACTCAGTGAGTCAGTTTTTAATAAAAAACTACAACTGCAAACATCTATGCAGAAGTTAGATCTGAAAACAGAGACGGCATCCCAGCATTCATGTCTTATGTAATCCTTTTTTATCATACTGACAAAATAATGATGATAATAATATGTCAACCAACAGTCATTGATTTGTTTCAGATTATAGGTTATGTGAGTATTGGCTGGATTCAAAGTTTTTGTGGTAGATGATATTAGATGCAGCAACTCTGCCCTGGTTTAGTTTTTACTGAATTTATGTTCCTGTTTAATATTCCAGCACAATTTATTCAGCACACTCCAAGGACATTTCGAGAGTTATACAATACATCCAGTATAAGATTTATGCCTTTGGTAAATGCTACTAGCTTTAAATAAACTAATACATGATTCTATAATAAAATAAAAAACAACATACATGTTCCAATTTAATGTAGGAGACTGAATATCTTCATGTCTTAAATAGTGAGTTTGCAAGTGTGTGTGTGTGTGTGTGTGTGTGTGTGTGTGTGTGTGTGTGTGTGTGGCAGATGGGACTTGTATTTGTCAGTAAATAATCATAACATCATGTTTAGACATGACACACTGCAATTGCTGTTGCATTACATTGTTGTAACCCAGATGTCAAATTTAGTTTGACAGTACCAACACAATAATCCCAGTATCCTTAAAGGACCTGCTGTCACATGCATGATGACATCACCATGACATCATCAGGGTTATTTTCTCAGCCTTAAAGCTCCTCCAGAGCCACAGCAGAGAGAGACTATACAGCTGTTTTCTCAGGCTGGGTAATACTTCTCATGAAAAGTGTTGGAGCCTTCCTTTAAAAATCTCAATTTGAAGGTTCAGTTGGTATTTATCCATGCAGATAGTATTGGTTGTTTCAATCATGATTGCACTTATAAAACAATATGCATGACTTCAAAACATATCGTTTGTAATTTGGTTGAACTCACCTTTTAAATCCAGACTAATGAAACTGGGCCAGCAGCTTTTAAAGGCAGAGTGAGGCAGGTGTCAGCGCAGGTCTCACAGACTGTCAGGTGTGTTGAGTAACAAGAAGAGGAGCATTCATCATATCAGACTGGCTGATATCCTGTTTTCATAAAATGTCAACATTGCCCTGACATTTGAGCTAACCATTATATCAGTCCAACTTTTCTGACGCTGCACAAACTTTACTGTGCCAAGTCTTGTTCAGATCTCTGCCACCCTGTTTATAACTTTGACAGCTTTATTATGTACTTCGTATACAGCTTCAGCGGCAAGTCAAATTTCTGGCATGTGTAAATAGACTTACAAGTGATTTTGTGGCTGTCAGGGTGTTTGCCAGACAGTCATGACTGATTTATAGGCAGCACGTCAAACCCAACCTGAATAATCCATCAGGCAAATAAAGATGAAACTGTGCTCTCAGGTACACTCCAGCTGCAACTGCTTCCAGTGTAAACACACACACATACATACACACACACACACCATTGTACACTCACTTGCAGAAACACCACCATGCCCAGGTCAGGACAGTTGTGTGTTTTAAAATCTGGCTATAATGTCTGTGTGTGGATTTATTACTATGTTTGTGTTTATGTCTGTGCAACTGTTTGTGTTTGTATGTGCGTGTGTGAACTGTTCAACCCACATGCTTGTGTCTGTCTGTCTGTCTGTCAGGGTGTGTCAGGCTCAGCGCTGACAGGTGTGTGTCACCTCATCATTCAAGCTGTCAGCGCCGCAGACAGTCAGGGAGGAGATGAGACGCCGATGAAGGACACCGGTTGGCTGTCGCTCAGCCCGAGCCACTTCCTGTGCGCTCACAGTTTGGAGGGAATCTTGGAGAAGTCCTATGTAGGACAAAGGCAGCCTGCGGCTAGCTCCCCCCATTACCACTGTCTGTAATGCTCCAAATGAAAAAAAAATCCCCCATCTGACTTGACTCATCGCTCATCACTAGCACAGAGAGAGTAAGAGAGAGCTCCATGGATCAAAGACTTGGTGTCACATCCCCCTCCCCTTCCTTAAATTCATCCAAAAAGCCAGAGCGAGGGCTGTATGTATGTATGTGTGTATGTGTGTGTGTGTGTGTGTGTGTTGGAGCAGCGCAGCTTGCCAAGCTCCTTGACTTGAAGCGTGTGTTTATGTACTTTGTCACTCAGGAAAATGAGATGTGTAAATCCAAATGTCAGCAAAGAAGAGGAGATTTCTGACGGCGCTGAGCATCATGTTCCAGATTTGTTCTCCTTCTTCTCCTCACTGTTGGCCCAATGGATGCTCTGCTGACAGCTTCATGGCTGACAGAGAGAGGAGAGAAGATCTGAGCACTTACAGAAAGAAAGAGGAAGAGGGAGGGAGACGATGGTGGAAGATGTTTCTTGAATGCACAAACAGACACACACACACACACACACACACACACACATAGGAGGGACCATATAACAGCCAAGGTCAATGCTGCATATCCGAATGACTGTGTTTGACAGTATGTACTTACTTCTTATGGATGGTGTGTGTGTGCGTGTGTGAGATGCTTTCAGAGTGCAAATTGAACGGAGGCCTCTGCAGTGTTCGGGTGACACAGTAATGGAGGGTTGGATATGTATGTGGATTGTGTGTGTGTGTGTGTGTGTGTGTGTGTGTGTGCGCGCCTGTCGTCAGTGTTCAGTGGCTCTGCCATTCAGCGGTACATACACAGGGTTGACAGCTCCCGCTTAAATGTGTCACTCGACATTACCCATAGAGCACCACCAGAGAGAGAGAGGAGAAGGGTGGGTGGAGAGGAGGATGGGTTGGTAGATATGTGTGTGTGTGTGTGTCAGTGGGAAGGAAACTGAAATTCAGCTATAGAACACTTTGTCTTTTTTCTTTTTACTTTAATCTGTATATTCTCAGCCATTAACCAAATGCTTCGACTCAATTCTGGTTCATGTTCTCAATTTTCTCAAATTTAGGACTAGAATTACCCAAGGGCCTCTGAGAGAGGTCTTGTACCCCCTCATACAAAATGAGAAACAGTTACTGTTATATTTCCTATCTCAGAGAAATGCAGTCTTGGAGAGAGCCACCTGTAAAGAGTTTAGATGTCAAATATTATATAGAGAATTACTGTCTATTGATTCATTGATTCATTCTAGAGAGAATCACTGCTGCTCCAAACCACAGAGGTCATTTAAATTAACTGAATGCAGGCCACCCACACAGACATGTAATATATGACATATACGTCTCTGTATCAAGAGTGATGTTGCCGGGGCGTCGTGTGGCGTAGTGGTCTAAGCAGGTGCTCCATGTGTAGAGGCTACAGTCCTCGCTGCAGCTGGCCCCGGTTCGAGTCCCGCATCGGACGGCCTTTACTGCATGTCATTCCCCCTCTCTGCCTCCCCATTTCCTGTCTCTCTACTATCCTGTCCAATAAAGGCATAAAAAGCCCCAAAAAAATATACTTTAAAAAAGAGTGATGTTGCCATACATGTCACCTATAAGGGGATATATATATACACATATATACATCCTCTGGATATATGAAGACATAAGATTATAATGTATATGAAATACACATAGTAAAATTTACAATATATTAAAAATATCTATATGATGAATATTTATATAGTATAACATGTTGCGACCATATTTGTTAACACATATAAATCAATTGATATATGTACATTTACAAAAACAAAATACATAAGAATTCTATGCTTATATATGTTTTTCTTATTCATTTTAAACATGTCTATTTTCCCGTTCTGGGAAAGTTTTCTCAGACTTTTGGAACACATACATTAACAACAGATCCCATCTTTCAGTATTTAAGAACATAGAGTGGTAAAAAATACAATTACCAATAGCAACCTGCTAATTTTCCTGAAATAACACAAAACAATTAGTATTTTATAGTTAGAATAGATATACATGAGTGAAAAATTTTCCCACAACCCTTTCACAATGGTCAAAAAACTACACAACCATAAATATATTCTGATACGGAAGTCACAAAATGATGATGACCATATCCACTAATAATGAGGTTTGTTAGCATCCTGAAGCAACGTGAAAAAGACCCACTCAGTGGTTTTTACTTCGGCTACTTTTTAACTAATCTTACCTGCGGATGCATGTGTGGTTGTTTTACTTTCTGAAGGAGATAAGCATGTTGAAAGTGAACGATCCATCTGACTATTCCTTGCAACATCCGCCATTGTTTGACACTTCATCTATTAACACTTAAAGAAAAGCCCCCTCTTCCTGTTTTCCTGTTTTCTCCTGTAGAGTTCCTAGGAAAACTAACATGGCTAAATGCAATGTAAAGAATGGTAAAGAGCGCTATTGTTCTCAGTAATTATCTTGGTTGTACAGTAATTATTCTAATTCCTCAACTAATACAGTGATGATTTACTGTTGTTAACTGTGATAAATGTAGTACCCTTAAAGAACATTTGTTTGAGTGTTTTCCATATGAAAATGAACCTGTTGTTCTCCACCAGTCATTCATGGGTACAGTTGTTAGCAGCCTTGTAAATTTCATTAGCTAGACTGTTGGTTAAAAAGGTTTCTTTCTCGCTCTGTTTATGGTTGTTATGGAGAATTGACACATACAGTAGGTGTTTGGCTGTGCAAAGCGGTCAGATCAAACTGGATTATGGGAGTTAAGGGCCACATGTCAAAACACGTCTTTCAGTCTGCCCCGGGGCGCCATAACAACAACCCCCATCCCATGAAAATCCAACCACCACCATTCTTCTCATGTCACTCAGTCCCTATCCGAGGGCACAATCAACTCTCTCAGCTCCATTTCCTGCCAATGTGCATGCTGACATGACATACGCACACACACACACACACACACACACACACACACACACACACAAACACACACACGTGTATGCACACTCACAGACACAAAAGGTAGAGAAGATCAGTTACTGGCAGTGCCTCCAAACATGCACAAACTAGCATGAAGTCTTACAGCTGTAAGTGTTTTGTGTGTGTGTGTGTGTGTGTGTGTGTGTGTGTGTGTGTGTGTGTGTGTGTGTGTGTGTGTGTGTGAAAGAGTACATGTCTTTATATGGCTGTGTGGACATGACACCACACCATCATTGTGAGGACACTGCTACTGCTACTGGTTATGGTAAGAGTTGAGCTAAGGTATTCACTTGTGGTAGTTGAGTACTAGTACTAGGAAATGCATAATGTCAACGAGTGTCCCAACAATGACAGAAAGACCGACGTGTGTGTGTGTCAGTCAGCTGAAGCACAGCAGAGCTCGCACAGTGAATCACGTTAAGATAATCTTCATTGTCAGTGTTATGTTTGGAGACATAACTGGTTTTATGAGAATGTGTGTGGGTTTCTATGTCATGTAGAGCAATTTTGAGATGCATTCACAGGCATTTCACATTTTTCATTTATACTTCACTGGATAAATTTAATTGTCTTTTGCATTTGTTGTGTATGAGATTCGATTCCTTCGATCTAATTTGATGCACTACACTCGAGACCATGCTGCATATCAGTGGTGACTCAAAGTGGGGAGGACGTGAGGAGAACCTAACATTAATATTTACACTATTTTAAAGTAGTTGGCTCCTTATTTATACTTTATTCTGTTCAATGAAAAATTAAGCAGTAAAACAATGGCCTAGAGGATTTCTTAAAAACAATCAGTGCAGGCTTTTAATGGGAATAAAGATTGCATACACATAATGTGTCACTAGAAGCTTATCATCCCAACAACGGGTGACGCAGCACCCACTACATCGCAGTGGGAATTTTACACAACACCCTCTAGTTTAAAAAGTTTTTTAAAAATGGAATAATTAAAAACAAAGCAGAAATGAAGTGTTGCCTGTCTGTGGGAGGTTCCACTCACTTTACATGTTGGGAGATTATCTTCATAGCTGCTGTGAGGCCTGTTGTTTTATCCAGTTTATGAAGAATAAGAGAGAATAAAGGCTGGCTGTGTTCTCCTGATCTTGTAAGGCTCACTTGACTCACTTCAACATCCTCCATGCGGTGCAGCCCGCAGCAGTCTGTCACCCATACCTGGATCCAGACGCAGGCTGCCGTACAGTACTGTAGTCCCACTGTGGTCCAGCCTGGACAGGCAGCGAGACCTGAGGCTGCACCAGCATCCTGCCACTTCTGTGCCCCAGTCCAAATCTATTCTCGCTGTTAGTCTATCAATCCTTCAGGGCTACTACACTGAGCTAACACAGGTAGCTAATTACTGCTTGATTAAAAAAAAGGGAAACATAAATCTGAGAAAAGGGACTTTGCTCTTTGTTGAAAAGGCCAAAGTAAAATGTAATTTTTTTTTAGTGATGTGTTTAAAAGTATTTTGCAATTTGCATGTTATAATTTCTTTTCTAACATACTGCTGCTGTATGAATCTATCACCAGTTTGTCACGCTCACATACAATACAGTGGTAAAAACTGAAGATGAAATTTGGAAATTATCATTGGGTCAATATTGTATTCTGGTTGTTAATTGGTTAGGGAGGACATCATTTTCATTTAACATTTTTTAGCCAGTAACAGATTAACATGACAAAAAATGAAGTACATTAAACTGACATGATGCTTGTGCCTTCATGTGTGAATATATGTCTAATGGGGTTGGAGCAGTACTGACATATTGCCTTATATTCTCTTTTAGATTAATTACTAATTTTATGCAAATGTCTGAATGCCTTTATAGAAAGAGTAATGGCTGTTGATTAGCAGTTTTTTTGTTTTTACACAACATAAATGACATGTTATGTTTCACTTGTAGTGAAATCAAACTGACCTCTGTTCCCCTCATTACTGTGGAAGGCCTATAACTGAATTTTGCACACTGATATACGCAGCAGATACACTTGAGCGGACACTTAGAGGACAGGGTGGAGAAGTGAATTTGTGATAGTCGTTTGTTCTTCAAATTCTCTCACTTTGTCTTTGCTGTTTTCTCCTCGCTTTAACTTGGCAACTCATTTTACCCCCCGGGCAAAAACAGTGCAGACGCCACCAGACACCAGATTTCCTCCACTCCAGGGGAGGGATGAGGGGTGGTTTGCATATTGTTTTTTTACTTAGCTGAACTTCTGTTTTGGTTTTGCCGGAGTCATTATAGAAATCAGTATTCTGTTCAACGCTGCCAATTCTCATAAGGGGCTCAGTGTGAAGTTTTGATCCTTGATCACATAAATCACAAAAACAGGATGTTGTAAGATAGAGTATAAGGGAAATGTATATGTGTAAACTGGTTTGTAGTTTTGTGCTGCTGAAAGAGTGAAATGGTTTCCACTGAAGGTCAAAGGGCAAAACATGTCAGTAACACTGCAAGGGGTCAAGAGATCAACTCTCAGTTCAGCCATATTAAAAATGTATGCATTAATATTTCAGGGAGGCCCTTTGGATAAATGGATCATGGATAAAATATTATGTTTCTATCTCATATCCCACTCTTAATTTCACTGAGAAAAAAGTGATACTTTGAGATGCAATATTTCAGCTTCCATCATGACAGTCTCAGACAGAGAAGAAGGCGAGGACGAGCTGAAGGAGATAAAAGTGATGGATGGAATGCTAAGTGGATATTTTACTCCGATGTAACTGCGTCGTGACGGTGAGGATTATGACATGACACACAGCTGCTTGCTGGGCCTAAAGCCACTGATTGACACATGACACACAGGAAGTCAGATAAGTCGATCACTGAGTGAAACAACATGTGTTTGACATCGTCGGCTATGAATTTTACATGAACCCTCTGCTGCAGTGCTGCACTTACACAGGGCTGGGTTGGCTGGTAGGGGGTGGGGCAATGTTGGGGTGCGGGCTCCTATTGAAATCTGATTGGCTGTGACCCTCCCCTCCCAGACTCTGAACATGACTGGTAAATGGTTTGTTATTGCTAATGAAGAAATCCCAATGAAAACAACTGAAATTAAGGGAAAGGAACACAGGATCATATAGGTAACTAAACTGTTTAAAGTGACATCATTAGGTGAATATTTAAGTGCAGTGCTTATTTGCCATAAAGGCTAAACTTTGATTAACATTAATTATCAACCATTGGATTAGCATTGTTGACATTTTCACAGTATAGATCACAGTTATTGTGAAAACTCACTAAATATTCATGTCAAAAAATAATGTATTGCTCAATAAACAAACAAATAAAGTAATTACAAGTAACATGTTATGTTAGATGTTACATGTTATATGTTATATATTATAAATATTATATTGTAATTGATAAATTCAGGAATAGATAACATAACTAAATAATAAAATGCATAATAAAGATAAGATGAAGATAAATAAATGTAGAACTGCAAAAACACAATAATTTAAAGATTTTTAATTACCAGCATTTATATTAATTCACTCAATTATGCTTTTTATTTTTAAATCTTTATTTTCTAATGTATTCATTAAAAATATTAATTTATTTATTTGATGAATAAGTCATTTTTCATCCTCCATATATCAGATGAGCTTTCATCAGGACCCGTATCATGACTGTTTTGTAACTGTGTGAGTATACGTGTGGGTATAAGTTTGGGCGTGTGCTCTATCAACGCAGAAACAACAGATATCTGAGGTTGTTTGTAACGTATGATGTTGGTTTGATCTCTGGCATGCTATGTTTGGGTGTAAAATGCAGTCAAGTGTTAGATCTCATCTGATCTAGACGCAGCACGACAACACCACCCTCACCACACACATACGTATGCTCATAGGCCACCTGAGGTAAGATCAGATGAGATGCACAGCTGCCAAAGACAACAGGGCTGATGGTCCTGGGTGGCATATAAAGTCTACAGTCTACGTGTGGTCTCTCACAAACTTGCACAATCTCAGTTCGACTCCTACACACATTCATACTGCATGCCTGTATGTGCATCGCTTTCTCTCCTGTTTTCCTCTCCCCCCTCCCTGTTTCTCCTTCCCAATGCTCATTTCTTCCTTCTCCTCCTCCTCCCCTCCCTCCTCCTCCTCCTCCTCCTCCTCATCTCTGCCTGCCGTTAATGTGGGAGTGATTGAGGAGGCCTGTATGAGCAGGCTGACAGAGCTCATCTCTGGCCCATGATGCATGGCTTCACTGGGCCTCCCCGCTGCCCCATTACACCCTGATTAATTGGCCCTGCTTAAGTCAATAACTCATCCGTTAAAAAACAAAAAGCTCCAGTGGAGAAGAGGAGGAGGAGGAGGAGATGGGGAGAGGCAGTGAAGGACACAAGAGGAGCAGGCAAGTGAGAGAGCGAGAGAGAGAGACAGAGAGAAATTGGGAGAAAGAAGAAAGAAGAGAGACGATGTTTAAACTGAACTTACAAGCTTTTAAAAGCAAATGTTTTGTAGACACCTGCCATATAAAGTATATCTTTTCCCATGTTAAAGTAGTACCCCACTGTGAATCTATTTTAAGTATCAGACATTTAACCTGCAACTGAGAGGTAAATTGATTCCAAGGTGTTGTCAGCTTGGCTCAATGCCTCCGTTTCTACCTCTATATTTCACCTTTATTTCATCTTTTTGCCTTTGTGTGTGCACTGTGCGAGTTCCAGCCACAGCAGTCGACGCGCAGTCGAGTCAACCACTGTCAGTCATCAGTGTGGGCGACAAATTCAATCCTCTCTTTCATTGAGAGGAGGCTGAAATTTGTCTTAAGTTTCCTCTGAGATCATCAGTCAGATCATGTGTCTGTTGATGGAGACAGATCCACAGCTGCTCATGATAACTCATCACAATTTAGCAAAACCAAGTATTACCTGCATCATGAGTTACTTAAGTCAAACTTTAAAGTTACAAATACTCTGCTATGATTAATATTTTGTTAAGCATGGTTTTCCAGCATACAAAGACTGAGGCTGGAAGCACTTCTAGACTTACTTCTGGATCAGGCCTCGTGCCCTGCCCACCACATCTGCTTTTGCTAGGTTGAGAGGTGAAAGAGCAGAGAGTATCAAGATAGTCAGAGGAGGAAACATCAGAGAGACTCAGTCAGACCCAGACTCAGATGAGGAGTCTGTTGATACCAGAATCAGAGACTAGCAGACGTATCAGAACCGTTAGCGTAGTTAGCATCTTTGTTTATGGTGTTTGTTAGCTTGTAGTTGGCAGTGGCTGACATAGGCCCTGTTCAGACCTGGTATAAACATCTGTCTCGGGTGATCCAATCCCAAGTGGACAGCTCTAAGTTCAGGTGTGAACACACTCAAGAGGTATTGAGGACGCATTTGAGATCCGATCACTCAGACCACATTCAGAGGTGGTCTGGGCCACGTGTCCACCTTCTTTTAGCAATGTAAACGCAAATGTGTGCTTGGTTACATTGAAGGGCCGACTACTCTAAGCACATTGACAACAGAACCGTCTGTCGATTGGCTAAAAACAACAAGACATTGGTTCACTGCGATTCTAGGGTGGAAGTACTCAGTCATGGTGTTTGTTGACTGCTTATTTCGCTAATGATATGTCTTGTATAATATAAAAAACACCACATTAACAAGGTGAAACACTTGATTTTCATTGGAGGGGGTCTTTAATGTCTGATTTAGATTTTGGAAATTCCCCTATGAACACGACCAGGCCACTGCAGATACTGTATCATAGTCGGAGTATGCACATTTATGTGAATGATACATATGGGGTTGAGTGTCCTGGATGCATATTAAAGCGTAGTCAAAATCTGTCAGGCAATCTGTCTCCTTCTGGATGACTGCAGACGTTACTATGCTTCAGTTGACAGAATGACACACTCTGTCTCAGACTCAAACATCCAGACGTGTTTTGTCTTTTAAAAATGCAACATTCATAAGCAATAACTCAGAAATATTAAACACTGGTTAAGTTCACTTCAGTGCACTGCTGAGAGGGGACCCAGTGCCGCCTTTACTATATGACTAATTATTTAAAATCCATGGCATGTTTAAGACTCATCATCTTTGCTTTCAGCCACATATCATGGTTTTCATCATCAAACAGGATTTTCCCCTCTCCTTTTTGATTGACACACATAAAACCATAACCTGAGTTTTTGAAAGGAACAGAGTGGCTTTCACACAGATTTTATTCTCACCATGCATCCAAAAATACTTGTTTCCTGCCACAAGACAACACCAACAAGTTCCTCTTTCAACACTGACAGCTCAGATTCAGAATGAGCTGGTGATTATACATCGCTTGAAGTTAAATATCATAAAGTCCAATTACGTAGCACTGACTTGACAAATCTGGACA
>NW_019525658.1:5043560-5060837 GCF_002814215.2 Seriola lalandi dorsalis
CAACAATAACAAATCTAAAGAGGTGTTGAACTTTCACACCAAGCAGGGCCGAGTTTGTCCTCACTGTGAACCCTTAAGTTCACCTGTGTCGACTTAACCCAGTTTTACACCTTTGACTCCTGTTTGCTAGTTAAAGGACTGACAGGAGTATCATATTTAATGAGTACACAGAAAGGAGTGTCCATCCCAAATGGGAACACACACTGAACCAGTAAACTTTACTTTCTACCGCAATGTTTCAAACCCAGAGTTGCTCTTTTTCAAGCAGGGTGAACTTAGTAGCATCAAGATTGAGTTTGTGGTTGTACTTAGTTTAATATCAGAAGCAGTTGGAGATAGAACTACACGTACGCATTAGATTGTGCTATCTTATATTTTTTATTATTAGATATGAAGGTTGTGGTTGTGGGTTCCAGGTTCATCTGGAGTTCAGCATGCATGCGTCATGTGATGATGACTGTGGGTTTGAGTCCAGGTTGCATCTCATTTCCTGTCTGTCTGTCATCCACTTTGCTGTCACCAGTCAGTGTATTATGTTTCCAAGATGAGGAGAAACTGCAGCAAAATGAGCTGCGTCTGAAGTGTGTTCTTACTCTGGAGCTGAGGCAGCCAAGCCTGTTCTTTCCAGCTCTATCCTGTCACACAGAGGATCTTTGATGCATTTCATGCATTTCAATAAACTGTGATCTGAGGGCGATGATTCTCATTGGAAACTGGACCCACGTTGCTGAGTAATTTCATCAGCAGTAGAAAAAATGCTTAAGTATTTGACTCGCAGATGTTTCTGCAATAGAATTCAAATTTCAAGGAGATTACTAAATAAGTGGTAAAGATCAAACTACTTAAAAATGCTGATTGTCGTTCAGTAGAGAAGCTGCATACTGTACATCTCATCTTTATTCATTGTGACACATTGCTAAGATAAAAAAAAACATTGTGAAGTTGTCAGTTTTTGTAACTGACAGGTAAGGTCAACAGGTAAAATGTTGAGACTTGTTTTGTGGCATGGCGCTATGGGTTCATCACCGTCGGTTTCAGCAGTTGTTTCATGGATTGTTATTACATGTTACAGAGAGGAGGAATCGTAAAGGTGCTCACCTGACTTTTCCTCTAGTGTACACATTATCTTGGAAGTTTTGGTTTTTAGTGACAACTTTTGGTTGAATTGACATGAATTTTGTTACAGATATTCATGTTGTTCTCAGAACACTTTTTGTCTATAAGCTAGCATCTACTTAAAAAGCTAATGATGTTCCTGTCACTCTCTGCTTTTTCCTAATGCTAATTAATGCTAATTGGCAAATGTTAGCATGCTAAAACGCTAAATTAAGATGAACATGGTAAACATTAATGTCATGATCATGTTAGGACTACACTGTGAAGACATCAGCATGCTGATGATGACACAGATTAATGTATTAAAGGCTTGTAAAATGCCAAAACACTGCACAGTTAAAAAACAGTTTTTTCACCAGAAGCATGATGGGAAATAATCTCAAAGGAATCTATTTGTAGTCTTGCAAATAATGACCCTGCAAGATCCCCAGACAAATCTTATAGTGATAGACTAACACAACTGAAACTTATGACACATGGGTGTCATAAGATGTTGTCAGACTTTAGTCTTTTAAAGGTCTTTTCAGAGTCTTCTACTGTGTGGTAGGCTTTAGTCTTATTTCCTCAAGGTCTCAGACATGACAGATGAAATATAAAGAAAGCTGTTATTAAATAAGTTGACAGGCAGAGTTGCACAGATTGAACTATGTGACTTAATTCATGGGTGTAGACTGATATTTCATGTCTCCCAGCATGCAGTGCAAGAAAGACAGGTGATAAAGGCTGGGTGGTCTCTGCCTGCAAGCTGTTCATCCTGTGACTCTTCAGAGACTCTTCAAGGAGGATGGGGTGTTCGCAGGTATGTGCGTGCGTGTGTGGAGAGAGAGAGGGAGAGAGGGTTGAGGGGTAAGTTAGATTGGGACAACATTATCTTCTCAGCGTCACTTGGTAATTGTGCCTCGTTCTGTTCAATCTAACTGTCCATTCCACTTAGCCTCTCTCTGGCCACGCACACACACACACACACACACACGCGCGCACACACACAAAAGGTTCAACAAATACAATATGGCAGACGAATGCCACTACATACACATACACAGACAGACTGGTTGAATGGATACATGTCAGACATATACAGAACACACATTTACACACTTATGATGAAATACACACAGAAACCAAATACACGCTTCCACACACACACACACACACACGCACATGCACACACACACACACGCACATGCACACTGCTCTCAAGCTGAACAGAGTGGATGTGACTCTCCCCATAGCCTCCCCTCCCAACACACACTCACACACTCGTCACTATGCCCCGGACCACTGCGACTGCTCTCTAGCTCGCTGCTCCGAGGATGAGGGGCTCCAATTAGCCGGTGCTGGCTCTCTGCTCGCTCTCATTTCTTTCCTTCTCTCTCCCACCCCCCCCACCCTTCTCACTTTCTCTCTCTATCCCACTCCCTCCCTCCGATTGCCGGGCTCTGCTGTCACAGCTAATCGAGCCGCTACCACCTCCCACTGCCACAGACAGGCCTTGTCACTGCTGCTCAGCAAAGGTCAGAGCCTGGCAATTAAAGCTACCCACTGGGGGTGTGGATAAGGGGGGTTGGGGGGGCAGAGAACGGGGACAGTAGCAGCACTGCACTAACCTCTCATCATGATAACCAACAGGATTAGCTGTGGGGTGCTGAGAGCTTGACACGCACACAGAAACACATGCACACAGATAAGGAACAACCCTCTTAGATGCAGGAAAATGATACACACAGGAATAACTTTTTAACAGCATAAGCACACACACTTTCCTGAGGTCAGAGGTCACACACGTACACATTGGAAACACACTAATGCACACACATTTCTCGCTGTCTCCACAGGAGTGTGATGCAAACTTCCTCATCAACGCGAACGTGACAGAGCAAACCTCGTCTCATTGCTCTGTTTAACAGTCTGCCTGCCTCTGTCCTTGTGCTCCTCACCCCTCCCTCCCCCATCCCCCACTCCCTTCAGCGCTCCTTCACTTCCAGCTAGACTAATCTGTGCCATCGGCCCCTCCTCTGCCATCCGTCAGAGCCCTCACATTGTTTTGACGTCTAGTTAATTCTGGCCCCGATGATTTATCAAACTCTTATTACGGCCTGCTGAAAGCCTCATTTATTGTCCTGATGTATGGTAATGATAGCCCCGCGCCACCGCCTGCCCTGAATCTTAACCAACGCACTTTTGTCCTCTCTTCTCATCGCTTCCCCTCTCTCTGGATCCCTCTTTCTCTCTCTTGTACATATATCTCTTCTGTGCTGTTGTCTTATCCTCAGTGGCTTTTCTTCATTTTCTCTTTGGCGCTACACTCTCCCTTTTTGTGTGTTTCTTTCTGTCTGTAACTCTCTGTAGCATGCTTTCTCACTTCATCTCTTCTTCCACTTTTTTTTTCTTCTATCTTTGGCTATTGTTTCCACTTCTGAGCTATTCCATCAATGCCTCTTTTAATCCCCGGTGATACTGAGAAGTCGGTCATCTCCTGTTCCGTCTCATTCCACCTGTCTGTCCCGTTTTGAAATGAAAAGCCTCGATGCAGCCTGGGACAATATTGGAATGCAGCCAGATGCTAAATATCGCTGTCACGGGCCTTTTCTCAACCTGATATGGACGCCTCGCATCAGCCGATACGTGCACACATCAGACCCGTGGCCATTGAAAAAAGTCACTCTGCTGCGCTGAGAATAGACATTTTACCCCTGCAGCAGATCATCAAATATCGCCGATCTAGAATTACCCCCGCAGCCCTGACACAAAAACAAAACACTCCTGCTGAATAATTCAGACTGCGGCAGGATCTTAGGGGCATTAGCCGTCGATGGAGTGCAATAAAAGCTGGTGAGAAATCAATGGAGCGAGACTATACCCAATGTCCACAAAGCAAGATCCATTCCTAATGTGTCTGCAGTCATTTAAGTTGAAAGCTTGGTATTTGTCATGCTGATAGTTGATGTCTTCCTCTCTGATTCTCAGTTTTATATTGAGAGACACAGAGGCTTATGTATATATATAGCAGCTAGTTATATATATATATATATATATATATATATATGTAGACCCACATTTTCATTGTCAGTTATAGTATTTTCAAAGGCCTGCCACCACATAGTGGAGTTTTGTTGCTACAGCCTTACAGTCCTGTTTGATCAGAAGCTCTGGCTAACATTGGCTGATGTTAGCTAATGGTAGAAAACTTTAGGCAGATGTTACTGTGTCATTCCTGTGTGAGTTCACTGACATTATGACAGCAGCGGACTAAAGAGTCATTATCCTGTAAGTGACACAGCAAAGGTTACAGAGTCCCGCTTAAATTGGAAGCTGTCAAAATCAAGTCATGTCCCAGGTAGAGTCGAACTTGTGTGGGGGAACTGTGGGGAAAATACTCTTGATAATTAACAATTACTAATGTATAGCAACTTTTTTGCAGAATAAAAGAGTAACGAGGAGATAGCATGTAACATGTTAGTTCTAGTTTTGTATTAAGCTGTTTGTGCGGAACATCTATGGGCTCATTTTTTAAATGACAGTCTCATCTAAGTAGAACCAAGCAGTAGAAGCCAAAATGGTAGTGCTAAAAACTGTAGTTCCTCGAATGACCACTTGAGGCTGACTCCAAAAGTGAGTCAATCCCCACAGACTCGCATGTTAAAATGTCCATCTTTACAGCAGAAATAAACATGTTTACAGCCTGGTACAAAAAACGCTTTTGTTTCTACGTATATCTAATGAATCTTTATATCATTATATATTTATATTAACTGGCTTAAATTATATTAAGGCTTAAAGTTATGTATAATCGAAGACGTGGCAGCTTTGAGTGACAGGCAGGTGCCGTCACAGGCCATTAGCTGTCTGTCAGGTGTCCCCTCAGCTAATTTGAACCACTGAATGTGACCTTTTGGTCGTGGTGTTGGTGCCTTTTGGAGGATGTATCATACAAATATCAGACAGATAATTTCACTAGTTGTGCAGTTAATTGACTAATAGAACATGATCGTCTGTGCTCCTGTATTTTGAGGAGAGTCAAATTTTAATATTGTTTTATTTATGTTAGCACTAAATAGCAGATGTCAGTGTCTGCACTCACCATACCTGGCTTGTTAGCCTATGTTGTTAACTAGCTAATTGGCCAGCAAGTTAACTAGCCTTGAGTTACCCATTGAGCAAGTGCTAACGATGCTGACGGGAGCATCTGCTTGCCACAGCTATTGAACCAACATGCCCTCAGATCCATACACACCCCACCTCTTTGCCCTTTTTTAGATTAGCTGCGAGTTAGGCGGAGTCAGGTACTGCCAAGATGGCAAAGGTGAAGCAGCCCACTCTAAGCATCAAAACCCCTCTTCAGAAACCTATAGGTGACAACATGGAGGCTACGTCCATCTTTATTTACAGTCTTTGAGTAGAACATGTAGTCTAACTTAGATTACCGCATTTCCTCGTCCTACCAAATCTAGTTTGTGGATGAATCTGACTATAGCTGCTACCTTACCACCTAGTTTTACTAATGTTGAAAATATGGCAAGTGACATGACTTGTAAACACTTGGTAGCGAATAGTATCTAATATATCTAAACTGAACCTAGTTTGTACTTTATATGTGTGTCAAAAAAGAAGCAAGTGGTGGTTAACACACAAAATGCACTCCAAAAATATCCTGCTCAGGTCAAAGCAGTGTTTTGTTGCTCAAATAGCAAAATGCTGAAAGTATAATTATAGATTTCATCTGTCAGAATCATCATAATTTAGATTAAAAAGCTAATTTAGTAACTACTGACTATTAGACAGCACCAATGAACAAAAGCTGTCCAAGCTAATACAAACCATAAAAGCCATAGCTTTCAACTGAGCTAATTTAATAAGCATATTTGAACATTTAATGAAATACTAGCACAGGCTTCATGTCTGTGCTAGGTACTGTTATTCAGTTAAATGCTTAAGTTGAAGTAAAATTCTGTGTATATGTGTGTATATGTGTGTATATGTGTGTATATATACATATACACATATGTGTGTATATATACATATACACACATATATGTATACTTACACATGTTTTAAAGGGCCCATGTTTTGCACTTTTCCTGTGTTTTATTGTTATCATAAGTGTTAATCCATAAGAAAAAAACCATCTCAATGTAGTTTTACATCTCCTCTCTCAGGCTTCTCTCTGGAGCTCTAGCAACAACAGGTCTGTGAGCCAATCAGAAGAGAGGAGACTCTGAGCCTCTCTTCTGATTGGCTGACTGTATCTGAATGAGGTTTCAGGTATACACTCAGAGAAACCAAATCCTGCAAGGTTGGATGGTGGGTCCAGGTGGGCGGGGCTTAGGGCATGGCTGAAGGCGGTGACTGCTTTGTTGTGACATCACAAAGTTACAGTTACAGAGTCCTGACGGCTGGTTTTAAGGCTCAGTTTCTGAATCCAGGCTGTGTGCACTTTCCTGTGGACTGAGCGCTCTGATACTACTACACTTTGATAGGTTCTATATTAATACTCACAGTATTAATATAAGACCTAGACCTGCTTTGTAATCAAATAACACATGGAACTCTATCTTTATACAATATATACAATAAGGGAACTTTAATCCTTTAATTTATTTCCTGAAAAAGCTGGGCAATGCAGCTTTTAGCAACCATAACTTGTGAAGGAACATGTCACCTCGTGTAGCAGCGTGGCTCATTGACGTGGAGCTCTGTGGCGCAGAGGAATAAACTGTATCAGGCTTTGACCACACAGGCAAAATTTTCATAGTAAAATGCTGCTTAAAATAGCAGGAAGAGTTGTCCAACTGTAAGTCATTACTTCTATGTTTGGGAGTCTGACTCACTAAAAGCTATCATTACTTTAGCCATGTGCTGATGCATCAGAGATGGGCCATCGACCCACTCAGCCCTCAGATGTACTGTATTTGTGATGATGATGTGTTTCGACATATTTGTGTCTCATTAGTTACAGTTTCTTGATCCTGCTGTTTACATGAGGGAAACACCTCTGAGGCTCCAATCAGCTGCATTTTGTTTCTCAACAACAAGAAGAAACTTGTCATTTGCAAAAACTGGTAAAATAAGTAAAATATGTCAGATGACATCCTCTCCTCCTGACCTGTCCACCACCTCCTCCTCCTCCCTGGGCCCCCTATGTCCTCAACCCACCCTGCCATCCCCTGCATTGGCACCCGGGGGGCTTTAAATACTTTATTGGCCTGTAACATTACCTTAATGTCTCCGAGCATCTCATTCAAATAGAGGCTAATGAAGAGTGAAGGCAGGCCGTGTACTGCGGCCCGCACCAACACAAAACACATGTGGCTGCAGCGGCTGCTGCAGGTGTGTTTGTGTGTATGTATATGCGTGAGTCACTCTTGATCATACTTGTGCATGAGAGCAGGCATTAGTTCAATAATGAGCACATAGTCTTACATATACGTGTGTGTGTGTGTGTGTGTGTGTGTGTGTGTGTGTGTGTGTGTCCAGGAAGAGATCCCTGGTGATGTTAATGGCTCCTGACAAACTGGGGAGAGGGACTAACAGGGAAATTGAGATCATATCGGCAGACATGTAGACATGCCAGCGACTCACAATGCACAATACACACACATAGCGACACGTACACCCACACCCACACCCACACCCACACACACACATTGCTGTTTCTTTTTTTCTTTCTCCTTCCCCTTCTCTTCCTCTGTTACTGCTGAAGGACGTGTAGTGAGTGAGGTCAGGCATTAGTACTGTTATCTGATGACTGTGTGTGTGTGTGTGTGTGTGCGTGCGCGTGTGTGCGTGGCGGTCAGGCCATCTATCAGCCAGCTGTCTGCCACGACTCTCCATTAGGCCTTGGACCTGAGTGATGGCTGTGCTGGTCCTCCACTCACCGCGCCACACGCCCATATATCACCAGCACACACACACACACACACACACACACACACACACACACACACACACACACACACACACACACCTGGGGGCTGCAGATGAATGTAGCCTGTGCTATGCTTCACATGTCAACCTGTCTGACACACACACACTCTCATGTACAGCAGACACACACTTGCTGATGTCTTCACTCAGCACACAGGAGCTGCTGGTGCAGCTGTAGTTAGATGTGACTGCACTTTGCTGGTGACTTCATTAAAGAATATGTATTGTGCCATCAGGCGGCTGAGGGTCACCTTTAGTGTCTCGGCTAGCCTAACACACTACTCCCCTTTACACATAAAATCCAATCATCTCTCTTTCTCTCTTTTTCTGTCTCTATCGCTTTCCACCCATCTCCTCTAATTCATCCATCACCCCGTCGCTCTGCTCTCCTTGACCTAATTAAGGAAGAGACACCTGATCTTTCACCTCTCAAATGATGTCACTCGCTGGCTACTTTATCAACATCACCTCCCCCGTTTTCTCCTTCTCTTTCATCTACTGTCTATCACTTTCTTGGCCCTCTCCTCCTTCCCCCTCTTCTATCTTTTCTTCACCCTCTCTCTTTCTCTCTCTCGCCCTCGACCAGCCATCCATTCATCTCACACCCTGCAATCCTCTCTCTCTCTCTCTCACCTTGCCGTCCTCCACCTCCTCTGCTGCACTTCTCATCTCTCCTCTCCTCAGCTCCTTATTGCTCTATCAATCTCTCTGGCAGAAGATCAATATCAGTGCCGCGGCTGCTTTTCTTCCCTTCCTTCGCCGCCCCTCTCTTCTCACTTTCGGGCTCATCTCCTTGTCTGCAGTAGGATCCTTTTTAGTAGGAAATGTGGCTCTCCATTAGCCCTCTCCCTCACTCGCTGCTGTTGTTAACCACTTCCATCACTGTTTTACTGCCTGTCCTCTTTCAGCTGTTTTCAAAAGGGTAAACACCCGCTTGTGCTTTATTTCCTGTGGGTCCTGTTTTCATTTTTTTCACCAACATAATTCCATATGTTACTGTTGAATTATTCATGAAATGAGTGTAGTTGCACATCATGTGTGTTTCTGTTTGAGTTTGAAGCACAGTTGGTATGTCAATTATGGATTGACAGATAAGGTTTTATTTTAAAAATTTGTAATTAGAAAATTAATTTAATCTCCATTTTGAAAGCTAAAAACCAAAAAATATGATTAACAAACAAGTATTCAATGTTCAAAAATGTACACATAAACACAAAGCATTACTTTTTTTGCTCCACCAGAATATACGTCAATGCATATGATGAAATCTGATAAATTCTTACACATAACACATAATTATGATATATATATACTTTATTTATTTCTGTATTGTATTTTTATACAGATTTACAAAGTTCTGTATATTCATAAATAGAAAACAAAGCAATAAAAGACATGGGAGAAAGAGATGAAGTGTCAATTAGGAAGGCTGGTGTAACAGGGAGAATTACAAATAAGGACTATGTAAAAAAAAAAAGTCATTAAATAGACAAAAGCTTTAAAGTCAAGAATTAAAAGCAGCTTTATACAAGTATGTTTTGAGAAATGATTTAAACTGGGGTAGTGATTCAGCTCACCTGATCTCCTCAGGCAGGCCAGTCCAAAGTCATTGGGCTCTGACAGCAAACGCACTGTCACCCTTGTTTTTTTGCCTTTGGCTCATTACTCCCGACAGCGTGAGTGTTTTAGAGGTAAAAAGCAACACATTATACCTGCTAACATATATAATTTTGACATTCTTATATATTCAGCCCTTGTTGTCTTTATAATACAAGAGGATATAATACGACCTCTGAACAGCGCTACGTCTTCAGGGCAGATCGGACAGTGAGTCGTTATGGGAAAGTGAGACGGCTAACTATTTAGCGTGCTGACCTCAGTAGAAGAAAAGATGTGATAGAGATAGAGACTAGAGGCATTGCTATCCACCACCAGCCCCTGGCGAGTAAGGGAGTGTTTCATGCTGAACTCACAATGTTTCTTCTACACTGGTAAAGTGAACAGCTGCTAATGCTAATGAAGAAGATGTCATAGAAATCTGAATATTAGTTTTTGAGACATCTTGGCATAGACCAAAGTGATGGTCAAGTGGTAAAGTTGACTGACAGTGATAGTGGAGTAAAGGTCAGGGAGTTATCAAAACCATTCCCAATTACTCCAAATTTCATTATGGAGGTACTGTGTAGAAAACAAGCAAAACTATTTCCACTGCAAACCTTCTGGTCAACTGCTGCTCTCTGTCAGAAAGAAACAGTGACAGCACAACAGTCACCCACTGTTCAGTAATGAGGCAGAAGTATCTGGATATAACGCCAGTTCTCATATAACTCTATCACATAATAAATGACTGAATGTAAACACAGTTGCTGTGGGGAATATAATTAAAGCACAGTATGGCCTGATCATCTGTTTACTGTTGCCATGGCACAATCAAATTAAAACCTACATTGTAGATATGTGTGGACTGCTATTAACCCTTTGTAAGCGGAAGGCTCATCTCAGTCATCCAAAATTAGCAATCTAGTGCATCACAGTTACATTTACATATAAGATGTTTAGCCAGTTTCAAATGAATGCAACACAAAAAAAAAATACTCACTTACATAATAAGACCCCACTACTTTGAAAGTGTGGCTGGTACTTTACAAAGACACCAAACTTGCACCTTATAGGTTCCATGAATAGAAATTTAGCTTAAAGGTCATTTTATTTTAAATAACAATATTTTTTTAATTTAAATTTATAATGTAAAAAGGTTTATAGCAACTCTATTTATTGTTTTTATTTATTCTTTAAAAAAAAAAAAAATCCTATTTATTATTTGCAATGGTTCAAAAGTTTGATGGACAGTTGCATGGTAACGCAGTTCCAGTAAGTCATTGTGCATATGTCATCTAAATGCTTTTAACATGTCCCTGGTAAGGTGACCTCAGAGGTTGTGGTGCAGCATCTCAGCCCTTTGAGACGGGCGGCAACACGTGACGTCCATGCCAAGACAGCAGTCAGACGGGCTGCACTGCCAGCCTTTCCAATTACAGAGACATTAGCAGGCAGCAAGCGGCAGCTAATTTGACAAGCTGAGATGATGCCCATTCATATCCACCCTGCTTCAGTGGCCCAGGGTAAATATTTCCCCAAGCTCAGTATAAATAGAAAGACAATATTTGAACAGCTGAGAGGAGAGACAGAGCGAGTGAGGAAGGGAAGGAGGTGGAAAGGAACTGAGGGAGAGATCTTAATCCTTTATGTATACATGCAATACATATTCATTAAGTAGCTGGTCCTTAGGGTGAAATTTGAGACTGGCTGCACAGGACAGGGAAGTTATCTGATACAGCAGAGTCCTCTGGACTACAGGACAACTATTGTTGAAACTGGATTATTGGTGTTTTGACTGTAAAAAAAACTTTGGGATATTGGATTTAGTAAATAGGCAAAGAGAGCTGAGCAGACAGTGAGCATCAGTTTCTTTCTTATTATTGGACTGAAGTAAAAAACACAATGGTAGACTAAGACCCAGAATTGGCACAGATTTTGCAATAAATGAAGGATTCATTTTGGTGACTCCATTGTGCCATATCAGCCTGTTATACTGAAATACCGATAAATGAGACCATTGTGCAGTCTAATGCAATCCCATACAACAGCCCAGCAGTGTATCCTGAAGCCACGGTAATATTTTGGACATTGTTAATAAACAGTAAGGAGTAGGTTGTGGTGGGTATTTGTGCTGAGATCAGTGAGATCCAGTAGGTCTAAGCTACTAAAACACTCTGGTTAAAGTTAGAGGAAAGACAGTGGTTTTGGCTTAATAATGAAAAAGTCAATGCAATTTGTTTTGTGCTTCAAGTTCGACTTTTTCAGTATTTAACCAAGCCCACAATCTTGCCTTACTTTAACCAACCGTAGACATAACCAAAACAAGACTAAAACTTTAATCATACTTTAATATTGTGTCTTCACGACAGCAGGAAACATTTGTACTTTGTGTGTTGTGTTTGGCTGAACAACAAGAAAGAGTATTAAAAAAAAAGAAAACGTTGTGTGCGGCCGCTTAATGAGAACACGACCGAGTATGAGTAATACAATGCGTACATGACATGAAATAAGCATCCACTATACTGGTCTAGTGTATGTACAGTTGTACGATTGCAGTGCTTACAGTCACAAACTTTTGGGCTGGACCTATGTGAACGTGGGTAGATTAACATTAATGTCAATCACAAATATGGCAACTATCAACTGGTCTTAAGAGTCTATAGACATGTTAGCAGCTCTGTGAGGCTGGTTTTAGGCACGGTGGGGCTCACAGTGATGCTGTGAACATTTTAGAGTGTTAACATGCTGATACCTGTCCAGCAGGTGTAAAGTTTACCGCCTTAGTTTAGACTTCTGCGCACAGGCTCAGACAAAGCACAGTTTTCCCAGTGACTTTACAAACCAGAAGTGGACCCACTACAAACAGTGCCAGACTAGACTTGTACAGACTTTAACACATTCGGACAACATACAGTGACGTGAAAAGAACATGACAGCCAACTAGCTTTGGAAAAAATGGGTCGACATTACGACCCCCTTCAAATATAGGCTAATGACACTGAGAGAAAAAGTGATTGTGTAGTAACTACCTGTCAGGAAAGAACACCTCAAACCACACCACACAGAAACTCGGGTAACCTAATGTTAAGACTTTAAATGTTATGTTACCTTCAAAGCCATATTAAGCTAACTGCTAAAACCAGTGGTGCGACGTATTTTAGCAACAAGACATTACATTGCCTGCAGAAGGGGGTTTAGCCTCACCGAAAAGTCATTGACCCAGCCAGCTAAGTTGGCTAACCTTTTGTTTTAAGGCGCTATTTGTAAGTTCTGCTATTGCTACATAGCAATGTTAGCATTAACAGCTGTTTACTTACCAGTAGAAGTAATGTTGAGAGTTCAGCACCAAACTTCATTCCTTTACTCACCAACAGCTGTCTCCTGCGGTGGAAAGCAACTCCAATGTTAACTCTCGTCTCTATCCCGTCTTTTCTTTTACTGAAGTTGACATGGTAACCATTCTAGCCACTTTCTGATAGCGACTCACTATAGCCTCCAATATCCCCCGAAGACATAGCGCTGCTCAGAGGACGTGTTATAACCTCTTGTATTATAAAGACAATGATGACTGAAGCTTTTGTCAAGTAACAATCACCATCCCTCGCTCCTGGCAAGAAACCTTCTGTTTGACAGCAGAAAAACGTACAAATGGCGCCTATAAGGCAAGTTTGTTCATTTTGGAGTGCTAAGAAAGCACACACAATTTTCTGGTCTTGATGGTTTTTATTCAGCCCAGGCACTTAAATGTAGTCTATTTATTTAGTCTATTTACTGGTTATTAAAATGGGCAGCATATTATGATGGTTTTAGACAGTTTGGTCTTGAATAAAGTCTGTTAGAAAGTAGCTAGTCATCTGTGTGTGTTGTAGGCCAAGAGGTTGCAAACATTTTCTTTACAAATGTATTTAAATTGAAGTATACAACCAATTATAAACAATTATTGCATTGTAAGTATACGTAATTTATAAATATAACACAGTCCAGTACAACCATCAAGCCATCGAGACCAGAATTTGAAATCAAAAGTGAACATAATAAGGGTAGTTTATATTACAGGGCTGTTCTACAGGGTGCTCATGGACTGTGAAGCATTTCCTCTTTCATGGATGCTCAGGGTTTATGTTATCAAACAGAAAGTTAAGATCACAGCAATGACTGACTCACATTGCAAGAGGTGGATTGCACTAGATTTGCTAATGTTGTTGCATCTTTCCAGACTTCATTGCTTTATTCTCTTTCATGTCTAGATGCATTGCTTAAAATTAATAACATCAGACCAGACATCCTCTCTGCACAGCTGCATTCTTAATCATACAACCTGACATTTTGTGGTGTATTTTCGTTTTTATTTTTCCTTTAGTCTAAAATCAGTTGGATGAAAAGGCAGTTTGGTTAAGTTTGACTAAAATGCAAATTCCTGGCCAAAACTAGCCTCAAATGTTCACATAATTTTTGTCAACTAATCCTCTCATGACGAATAAAAAATACTAAAATGTCAAGTACGGTTACGTGAAATGTTTATGGTTTTAGTCTGACAAAAAAATATGATTTAAACTTTTTTTTATTTTTTTATCTTAGGCTAAAGCTAAAGCTAAATAACTGACAAAACACTACTTGCATGAAACATGACATGAAAAGTATGAGCCATTATAAAAACACCAATGTAGATGAACAAAATGCAGCCCAACAATGGTCAAAATCATTTCTACAAAAGCTAAACAATGAAAAGAAAGAAGGTCTGTGGAGGTGAATGATCAACTCGAGTACATGGATGGCATCCCAGTCCTTTGCCTGTCCTCACAATGGGAGCCAGTGCTCAGTATTGTGCCATGCTGTTCCATTGTCCTGTCATATGGATGGATGAGGCAGAGAGCAGCAACAGAGGGTTAGGGCCAGCTCTATTATGTATCACATTCTGCTTGTGCACTCACTTCCTCTGTGTTACACTCTCTGTCTCCACTAATGCCCAACCCTTCTTTCTCTCTCTGCTTCTCCAGACAGACAGACAGCAGACAGACAGACAGGCAGACCAACCGACCGGCAACTAGAAATGCTCATTGTTCCCTTGGGGTCTCTATTGATCCTGCCAATCACTTCATTTACTGCCTTATCAATGTAGACTCCCACCTCTTTCCCTCGTTGGCCCAGACCCTGATCGATCTGTGTAACACACACTTACACACGCATAGATAAAAACAGAGACACACAGGCCTGAAGACGGCACACACACACACACACGTACACACACACACACACACACACACACACACACACACACACACACACACACACAGATGGACAGCCATTAATCTCAGGAAAAGACAGGTGTCAGCGGAAGAAAGACAGAACTGAAGGAGAGCAGAAAGGAGAAGACAGAGGGAGAGAGGGAGATGTCAGAAAACTGGCAGGCGGCTGATGACTGCATGAAAAACCTTCACTTATCAGTCAGTGACCCACAAACACACACACACGCAGACACACACATTCACACACACACACACACACACACACACACACACACACATACCACCAACCCACACACGCATTGCTGAGATTTCTATTGTCAATGTTTATTGGCCACCAGTGTGACAGAAAGACATCTGGCAGGGGTCAAGAGTTTGAGGAGGATAGTCAGAGATTTACTTCTGATCAGGGATGAGGAAAAGAATAAACTCATGTTATTATTCACCTTTAGATTTTATGTGAACTTTAATGATGGGAATCAGAGTTTGGCAGCCTTTGTGTTATACACCACTAATCGCTACCTCACTGCCCAGACATGAACGCTCCCATCCATTTCTTAAAATAAGAACAAAAGCCAAAGGAAGTGCAAAGCCCACTCTCCTTTAAAAGCAGAGAGCATGGGTGGATGGAGTGGGTGAGACAAATATCTGAAGCAAAGAGGAGACAGAGAAAGGAGAGGATGTGTGGGGGAGTGGAGGATGAGAGGAGTGGGATGGGAATAACAGACTCTGTGAGATAATGATTGATGGTTTTTGTGGAAATGAACAGTCACCTCAGTTTTTCACATGACACTGTGAAACCATGAAAAGTCATGACTACATATAACGAGAACTGTAACTGTAACTATATCATAACAGTACAACAATATCTAGATATCTATATTACAATTAATGACAATACTATGTAACAATATAGCACTTCATATATAGATATAACAATTCTATATCAATAAATACAATGATAACAATACACATATATAACTGTAATGATATAAATATATACGACTATATAGCTACAGCTACATAACTATGTAACTAACTGTAGCAATAAAACTCTGTGACTGACTGTGTGGCTCAGGAGGTAGAGCAGGTCGTCCCCTTACTAAAGGTCGGTGGTTCAATTCCCGGCTCCTCTGGTGCACCTGTCGAAGTGTCCTTAGGCAAGATACTGGACTCCAAATCGCCCCTGATGTATTATCGGTGTGTCATTGTGTGTGTATGATAGAAATAAATAAGTTTATATGTGTAGAAGCTTTGAGTGGTTGATAAAACTAGAAAAGTGCTATATAAGTGCTTAAATCCATTTACCATAACCATAAAACAATAATAACTATATATAACTATGTAAATATAACTATAATTCTAACTGTGTAACTACTGAATGTAACTATAAGTATAAAACAACACATGTTCTTGATTTGTGGCTTCAGATCTCTGTCTCTTCTATTTTTTCTGTCTTTAATTTTCACTTCATTTCAGTATTAAACTGGCATCCACAACTAAGCCAAAACATCTCAACACAACTGAATCACAGAATACAAATATAGAAATTAGGATATAATTGTAAACATCTGTTCAACTTGTGTGACTTTAAGATGTAGTGTGTTCATCGCACAGTGACTAACTGTGTCTGTTCTCTAGTTCTACAGTGGTTCAGTAATAAAAAAAAGTGAGGCAGGAATGTCCAAATAATGAATCCTGGAGAGCAGCTAAGTGATTATTTTCCTCTTTGTCCCTCTCCCTCTTTTCCCGTTCTGTCTCGTGATTTCTCTCCTCTGTGCTGCCAGCGATCCTCCTCATCTCCTGCCTCCAGGGTTAATAAATCACTACTGACATACAAATGGTGGCTTGGCTCGAGGTGGCCCTGGATGGTCTCTGATTAAAATCGTTTGTTTAAATCTGCAGTTTCCAGTAAGTTTCTGACGTTCAACAACATGGCAAAGCTGTGAAGATGATGTACAGTTGGATGGATCCTCTCCCTGGGTGGGAGGCTTTTCAGAATAGATGCACAGGGACCATCTGGGTCCTGGTAAAGTAACTGACACATCTATCATACACGTAATAAGGAAGTCGACACTGGTCTGTATCTGAAAAAGACATTTACTATTATAATGAATGTTCGTTCACAGCTTGTAAATATGATTTTTATGTTTTTTCATTAAATCATTTCCCTCCACAAAGGGGGATAGGGCTTTGATTCAATAAAGAGTTGGGGGGGGGGCTCTAAGTTAGCAACGCTTGATAACTGTCAGCAAACTTGGCTGGTGACTGGACAATACTTTCACAGACTTTATTCAAAAGTCTTATTTGAACTCATGTCACATAACTGGCTGTTGGCCAATGGCGCAAATTCACGTGTCACAGTTCACCAAACTGAACTCGACACCCACCCCCC
>NW_019525658.1:5060857-5090755 GCF_002814215.2 Seriola lalandi dorsalis
ATCACCACCTCCAAAGACTATGAAAACTTCATAATTGTTACAACAACTAAAGACGACTGGGAGGGAAGATGGTGTCTCCTGTTTAATTTAAAATGCTGCAATACGCAGGAAGCAAACATCAAAACTTCTGCAGGCTGCAACACATCAATCACATGTACATTTCAGAGAAGTAAGTTCCAGCTGGATTCTTATCAGATCAAGTGTTTGATCTGCTTCAATTTTCTACTTTTCAGAGCTGAAAGAATCTTGGATGTTGTGAATTTAACCTGAGTTGAAAATACAGAAGTAATGTGAGTTGCAGGAGCTGCCACCCTAACATTGATCCAGATTGCTTAATCACGACTCCAGTTCAGTTGAAAATAAACATCCTTTCCTATGTTTCATTTCTCAGTTTCAGGGGATCGTTCATTCTTCTGCAGCCCACCCTGCCTCCAGGCCTGGCTTTCTCTGTAGCCCCATCGTGCTGCCAGCGCAGCCAAAACCCAGGCCCAAAACCAAGGGCCCCTGCCGGCCCCTGCAATGGAAAGCAGATGGCCAGTCCTCTGACGGCAGCCGGCTGCAGTCGGCAGTCCAGGAGAGGAAACTTCTCATTCGCCGTCATCCATCATCTGGGCTGAGAGCAGGGGGAGGAGAGGAGGGGGAGGAAAGACAGAGCAATGCCTGACACCCGGCGTCTGGCCTCTTTCAAACGCCTTCGCATGGCACATTCATGGCTCACACTCATACACACATGTAAAAACACATCCATACGCATGAAGAGCTGGACACACACACACACACACACACACACACACACACACACACACACACACACACGCACACTCGGGCCAGTGAATATATTCTGGCTCACGTTCCAGTTTTTTGCCTTTCATTAGTGGTATTATTCTTTTCAGCAGTGGGTTGGTTGTGAAAGGTCTTTTCTGGTCGTGGTCCCCCCCAGAGAGAGAGGGAGGGAGAGAGAGAGAGAATTACTGTTTCTCAATCTATGATTTACAGTTTCTGATCTTCTTTTACATCCAGTGGTGTCCATGCCACTGGAAGAAGAAGAAGAACAAGAAGAAGAAGAGGAAGAAGAAGAAAAAGAAGGAGAGAGAGAGAGAGAGAGAAAGAGAGAGAGAGAGCATAGTGAGTAATGTACCTGACAGCTAAGGATCATTAATCACTGTCAGACTTGAAAGGAGAGGGAGGACGAAGTGGAAGAGGCGGGGGTGGCGTTTGACGTGGCAACACACACACACACACACACACACACACACACACACACACACACACACACACACACACACCCTCCCTCGAACATACTCTCTGCTTCATACATTCTTCCACAGACCTCCTGTGTCTCAGTCTCTCAGTTCAATTCGATTATTCCACATTAGAGACGAACACTTGTCCCAAAGAATCAAAATAAGTCTGAATAAAAATGATAAAAATAAAAGAAAAAGTAAAAAAAAATAAACACATGCACTCTCATGAACACGCCGGAGGCCCCTCATGTCTGCGAGCTGCTGACACTAATAAGGGCTGCTGAGGGTTTGACTCCACGCGGCAGGCCGCCACTGCACAGCAGGGACGACCATTCACAGCCTGTCAACCCGCCCCGCTGCAAGAGGCACCGACAAAGAGCGGCAGAATGTAGGACTCTCACAAAAGAGATGACGGCGACACAGTGACTTCAAATCTCAGGCATGCAGGCACGCACAAAAAGACAGACACACACACACACACACACACACACACACACACACACACACATCCTTGTCAGCCTCCCCTCCTCCCCCCTCCTTGCAGCTGGCCTGTCCAATTGTCAGTCACACTGATGAGGCTGTTCAGCTATGTCCAAATACTGTGTCCTTCCTGAACCTCCCACCCCCACCCCCACCCCCACACACCATCTTTCTGTGTTCAGCTCAGATCAAGTCAAAGACCTTTATAGGCATCTAATGTTTTCCTTTCCAAAGCACTTTTAGACTACGACATTAAATGATACAAACATGACAAATCATTCCTGAATTATCCATGGATAATTGAGTTTGCTCTCTATTCCAGTTCAGTAGTTCTGATTGTTAGAAACCCTGCAGTCATAGTTGGCTGGGCGTAGATCAATACAGGTCCGGGCAGTTATTGTGAATGGCATGTTAGCTGAGGCTGAAAATTTGGGTGACACAGTCAATCACTATTAGCACCCATAAAAAATATATACACATTAAATATTAGTTGTGTGGAATTTCCTTAAAATGTTCAGGCTGCTATTATAATCTAAATGTTTTTATGTTTTACTAGCGCTGTTGAATGACTTCTTCAGCATGAAAGAGGTCGCTGCTCGTCAGAGTCCATCAGCTCATTGTTATGGTTTTATGGCTCAGCTTCACACTTTTTGGTTCACTGTCATTGAGCTTCACTTTTCAGTGATAGACCCACTCTGCACTTTCTGCCCAGCACCAAACAATATTTAATTTTTGGTGGAGAACAAAACTGAGCTAAAAGAAGGATGGAAACTGGACTTATATTCATCAAGTAGCCAGAAACACAACGTCAAATGAACACTGATGTTCAGTCTCTTCAGGTTTAAGGTGCATTAATGTCATCAACATTCTGGGTTTCCTTCCCACTTGGGACACTTGATCATTTCACACTCATGAGGGTTAATGATGCATTCATTTTTTACACTGCAGGAAAACAAGGATTATAATGTTTACAGAGTGTGTTCAGGTGTGCAACCTTCAACTGTATTATTTAATCTTAGGCAGCCTACAGTTTTCAGGAACTTGTACTCATATTCTTACTGTGCCTTTACTACATTTCAGAGGCAACTATTGTTCTTTTTACTCCACTAAATTTATCAGACACATATACTAATTATTTACTTTACAAATTAGCGTTTTACATGCAAAATGTATCACCAGCTTATACAGTAAATAAGAAATTTAACTTTAACATAGGATGTAAAAGAGTCTAAATTAGCTTCAGCTGCAACAATAAAATGCTGCTTACATGTTACAATAAATATGAGTAACAATAATAAAATAAAATAAGTTCTTTAAATAAACAATATTAACTTACATAATGAACCCATAGGCGGCATGGTGGTACAGTGGTTAGCACTGTCGCCTCACAGCAAGAAGGTTATGGGTGGGCTGGGGCCTTTCTGTGTTCTGAGTTTGCATGTTCTCCCTGTGACTTTGTGGGTTCTCTCTGCGGGTTCTTCAGCCTCCTCCCACAGTCCAAAGGTTAACTGGTGACTCTAAAGGGCCCGTAGGTGTGAATGTGTGCGTGACTGGCTGTTTGTCTCTATATGTCAGCCCTGTGACAGACTGATGACCTGTCCAGAGTCCAATGCCAGCTGGGACTGGCTCCATTGGACCCTAACAGGATAAGTGGGATGGATGATGGATGGATTGAACCTCTTCATATGAATCAGTAACTTATATTTCTCTAAGGATTTAATATTACCAGTTCTATATTTCTGTCTCACTTGTTATTTGCCTTTTGATCATCACAGACCGAAATGTGTAGTTTTTTTTTCTTCGCTGCTGTCTCACTGAAATCAACCAGAGAGAGTCCAACACTGTCTCCGTTGGACATGGAGGCTTTCAGCCACAGACCACAGCTGGCCTACCAGACACTTCCCATAAGTCCATAGCTGGCAGTGTTAAAAACCTAAATGTAATCCATTATAGACAATATAATCATACTGTTTTACACATGAAGCCAAATCAACTCCAAAACTTTGGCTGCTGAACACTTCCTCTTGTTGTTTGGTCTCTTTTACACCACAATGGAGAGAACAGTGGTCACATGGACAGTCAGTTTAATTTCCATGTGTGAGCAGTAACCAGTAACCCGGCCATCATCAGTCCTTATTTAAACATAACTGCTGAGTCTCACATCTTATATTTCCGTTAGTGCACTCACATGTAGTACTCTGTGCGCCATATACCCAGGGGAGTGCTGGCTCAAATCAAACACTGTGGTTGTGCACTTCTGTCACCCGCCAACAAACTTAAACTTCCTTCTTTGCCCACGTGGCGTTACTTTCCTGCCCCCCGTTACATGCGACATGGAAATTAGGTCACTATCTATCTATGACGAGTCCTCTGTTGATGTTCCCTCTCCCTTCTGCTACGTAGCCAAGATGGCGACCGTTGTGGGTGAGCAGTGCCCAGTGTTTCCCACTCAGCTTTTTCACTGTTGTGAGTGCAGCATCCGGGCACTTACAGTGCGCTGCATGTTGCCCTACTTGTCTGTGTGAACGCAGTGATGTCCTGGAAACAGCAGTGTAAGTGTGGAAGTATGCAAATTGAGTCACAGTGAACATGATGATGTCTGTTATCTCCCTGATTTAAACGTCTTTTATTACAGTAATAGCTCCGAGGGCGTTCTTTACTGTGATTGTGGGGTATGAGGCTGTTGTTGATAGACATAGACAACAAAAGTTCCCACAACACAGCTCAAGAATGCCCTTCTGGGTATGACGGAGATTATACAGTACAATAGTTACCAGTGTGTTGTCTGAAACAAACATGTACATACAGAAGAACAGAGAGCAAGGCGACAACAGGGAACAGAGGACACGCAGAGTTTCTGCCTCCCACAAATTAGCACACAGAGCACAGTGGACATAAACAGGGCGGCTTTGAGTCTTTGAGCCGCTTCAGTTCAAGATCATGTCAAACTGACTTCAAAGCTGCAGATTCAGAGTTGACCCCGAGCTCTGACCTCTCTGTTGAGGGGACAGAAAAAGAGAGTTTACATTGAGGGATCTATTGTTCAAGCTGAATATTGCACACATTGAGATGCACTCAGTGTGTCTTCAATTCATCAGGTAGCACAGTTTTGAGAATTGATTTAATAAATTCAAGGTCAGAATGTTTGTTTAGCATCAGCTGCTGCCTCCCAGAATATAATGTGTCAGCTGAGGTGTGTTCATACACTTACATAATTGTATATCATGAATTAATTTTCTATTTTGATATTTATTTCTAAAGAGGATATCAACATTTTGGGTCTTGAGTTTTCATTAACTGCTAAATACAAATGTTGTGTGCAGAAATAGCATCAAACTATATGTTCTACATGCAAATTTTCTTTCTGTAAGTTTGGAAGTCTCATTCATTATTGTACTTTAGGATCTAAATAAAATAATGATACTAACTGTCAGTCTCACCATGTTAAATTATTATTGCATTAATCTGCTACAGATTTTAGCTTATGATCCTTTAAAAATCCCTAAGGCCGCTACTGCAATGTACAACATTACTGTATAATACTGTATGTATGTTTTGGATGGAAAACACTTTTCTCTGAAGCAAATATACCCTGTTTGTCAAAAACCATAAATGCAGCCATGTCTCACATTAAACAAATACTCCACCAATGTACCAGAACCTCAAACCTGTGGTCACGTACAGTAACTACCTTACGCTTACTCAGGTTACACATAGCACAATAGAGGAGGGAAGTTAACCTGCGACGCTGAAACTCTAGAGTGATCATTGCTTTGAAAACTATTTGTATTTTTTTCAAATCATTAAATTATACAGGAAACATTAGGCCAACAGCTTTTAGATTGTAGCGTAGCTGGAAACAATTAGAGTATTTATGAAAAACACTCGATTGCCACTGTAACTGGATAAAGCGCCAGAATTTTCCTCCACCTCAGGGTCAAAGTTCACTTACCTAAAGTACCTGCTACCAGACTTGCCTTCATAATCTAAAAGATTTGCCACAAATAGAAAGACTGGGATGAAGTGTTGCTTTACCTCCTGTTTGCTTTATGGATAAGTCACCGTGTGCAAACGGAGCGTGCTCACTGGGGTGGAAGTCTAATGCACTGCAGTGGAGGTCTATAAGAGGAGCAGCATGAAAACAGAAATAGGAGGGAGAAAGAGCTGGGCCAGAGCGCACACTGCCCTACTGGGTGGCAGCGCTGATTCAACAGCAGAAAGACCCAGAGCAGGATCATCTGTCTCCATTATGGTCTCCCTACAAATCATCTACATTTCCCCTCTTCTCCTCTGCTGCCCACAAGCTCATAAAGCTCGCTTTTCCATGCTTCTTTTGGCAAAAGGAGTGGGAGAGACGTCCAGCGAAGTGGATTGTGGGTGGTCGAAGGGTGTACGAACCAATGCATACAGACACACACATGCACCGCATACTATTCAGTTACGACGGGTCGACCACAGAAGTGCTATTCTTACCAGAATGATACATTTGCAGCTTTTGCTTACAGCTGAATAAATGCTGCCCAGGGAAAACATGCGTCTGGGATGTCTGCACTTCCCATGAGCCCTCTCTCAGCGGGAAGTGTTTGTGCTTGTCCCACACGTCTCAGTCCGTCTTTGTCACGGAGGAATGGGCTTAATTCTGTAGTTAGTTACGGTGAAACTGCAGTGAGTGGTTTAGTTTTAGAAGTTAAAACTTGATCTGAGCTCAAAAATAAAGTTACTTTCTTTCTTCTGCTGCAGCCAAAAAAATGTAAAGAAACTCCACACACGATCTTCCCCTCTGCCAGGTTTCTCTTTGTTCCTCCAAGGCTGCAGCATTTCCCTTCGCAACCATCACAAGAATGTGTGTTCTTCAACATTCATATTGAATGCTGCACTAATTCAGATGCAAAACAACTTATCTGGCTGCTGGATGCTCTCACAGCATGGCTGTATGGGCAGGGTTACACTGCTGGTTATTGAATCGAAGGCTTTTTACATTCCAGCCACTTGTGTGCTTTATGTTGTATAGTCTGATTATTTTCTGAGTACTTTCAATGAAGCTGAGTGTGACTCAGCAGGTCTGTCAGAACTGCTACTACAAGTTAATAGTGTGATGATCCTGTGGAAAAATTAACCGCACTTGAAAATAGACTTAATATAACGGCTCCAGTAAAAACAAAAACACTGGCTAGAAAATGAAAAGCTCTTTGGTTGAATGTGAATTTCATAAAAAGGAACTGGCAAAAGACGGAGCTTCAAATTCACCACGACATCATTTGGACACACTGAACCACAGGAGGAGACCGACACTTCCAACACACATTTTTCTAAGATCACGGACAGTGAACAAAAAAACACAGATTATTTTTGCTCTATTTGATTATCTGTCAAAAGAAAAATCCCTCCCAAGTGATGTGTTAAGGTTTTTGTTACTGTGTTTTCCTTTTATAAGAAAATCGCTCTCAGTAAAAAACTGTACAAAACAGATAAGGAGCTTGAGGTTCTGGTCTCTCCTTACACGTGATGTTTGGCCTCTGTGGTGACCTTTGTCAAAGTACATGATGATGTTGTCTTCTGCTAGATCACATACTTAAAATATCTTTTGTACATAATGTAATATTTAAAGTGATTTTCAGAAGTTTGAGCCTCATTTCAAGTATAAGACAAAATAGAAAAGCTTTGATTTGTTTGCTTGTCTCTGAAATGACAGGATTGCTGATATTATGGGCTCTGGAGTGAATTTCTCTTGTTATGTTAATAATACCAAAGGTTATTCAAAAAATCCTCAACAGTTTGGACGTTTGGATCTACAGCTTTTGTTAAAAATTCCTGAAACCAGAGGTTTTCTGTCAAAGACTCTCTGTTGAGCAACATTCAGAATTCTGTGTTGAATAAATCTTGAGGTATGTATCCAAATATAATTAACACTATAAGCTGGTCGCTGTTAATTATATGAGCAAAACTTTTTAAATAGAAAAACTTATCATGATTAATTATCATAAACCACTGAGCTGATAAACTAAACTTCACTTTAGTTGTGTGTTGAAGTTGCTGCTTCTGTCAGTTAACAAGACAATGAGAGTTTACTGCTATAGCGCTGCTGTGAGCTAAATGCTAATGTCAGCATGTTCATCTTAGTTTAGCTAAACTATGCTAACCATAGACTTAAATAAAGAAGGATGTAGCCTCTGAGTCGTCACCCATAGAGCCGTTGTTAAGTTCAGAGTGAGTGAGCTGCTCTGGAAAACAAAGTAGTGGACACACGTTGATCTGATGGCGCAAAAATGAAAGGTGAAATATTTTTTAAAACTTCGTTCTGATTAGACAATGACTGTTTGTACCAAAGCTATCCATTTTATCTGGACAAAAGAGACGCCCTGTGGGGCTGAGCAGAGCCAGGCTGCTCACATGGCAAATAAGAAAACTATTGTTAAAATAGCAAATGAAGTTTGTTATTCTTACACTGTATTTTGCAATAGTTAGTTCAACTCAAGCATGTAGTTTTAACACATAATATGCCCGAGTCTACAGTGACCCAACAGGGAGTGTGTGCAAACATGTGTCTGTGTCTGTGAAAGGTGAGACGGAGGACAAACCATGAACTCTTCGTGCTGAGCTAAATGACAAATTTAGGATCCAATCTAATAACCACAATTAGTAGAAAGACACAAAGTAAGCAGTCATTACTGGGGAAATGAGACGTGTGTGTTCACTCTAAAAACCTTTCCAGGGCTCATCCTATATTTATCCATTATTCCAGAGGCATTGCTGGAGGCATAGTGTCAGGTTCAGACTGCAATATTTCAACAACTGCTTATTTGTCCTGTTACTATAGTTTATAACAAAATACACTGAGAACTAATGACATCCCAGTAAAGCTCAGCCGTGCTCTGTGTTTAGTGCTGATCAGCATGTAACACACTAAACTCAGACAATGAACACCATAAACATAATAACTGTTAAACATTAGCATGTTAGCATTGCCACTGTGAGCAAATTATGTTAGCATTTAGCTCGAAAGCAATGCAGTTTCACAGCCTCACAGAGCTACCAGTGAGACAGCAGACTCTGAGACTTGTTCTAATTCATTTGTATTCAGTATGAAAACACATCCATTTCATGCTATTACATATATTCATATATACATATATATATAATACATATATATATATATATATATATATATATATATATATAAATGTACAGTATATATGTTATCAGTGCATCTCTTATGCACTAAAAAAATCTTTGAATTTGATGTTTGTAGTGGCCAATCATGCAAAAGCCTAGTAGCAGTGGTATTGTACAGTGGTCCACAAGGACCATAGACTTTAAATAAAGATGGACGTAGCCTCCTTGACGTCACCCACAGATTTTCTGAGAAGCTACAGGCTAATCCAAAAACGAAAAGAGATGGGGCGCATGTCGAGCCGAGACTTCGGTGCATTGCTGGCTTGTGGCAGGCATACCATCACCCACCTGTCAGTCAAAGCCGCAGAACTTTAAGCCTTAATAAAATGTAAGACTCAAGCGGCCATTTGTAGAAGTGCAGTGTTTGTTACTTCCATGTTGGCTTCGTTTTTCAGCCTCAGAGGTTGCTGTTTGATAAGGACAAAGCACATACAAGAGCAAAAGCACAAACATTAAGGGAACTTTAATGTGACTTAGGGTTCACAGAGGTGATACAGACACTACAGATGAACCTCTGTTAATGATCAGGGCTCTGGAGATCATGGCTGGTTGTCCTGAGCTTGATCACCTGATCACAAAGACACTGTACACTCTGCTGGCACTGATGATCAAACTAATTCTCTTTTCAACTCACCTATAATCCAACACTGCAAACACTATTTGTCACTCTTTTGATGTGAGTATCTACTTACTCAGGATGATGGCTTCTGGGTATACAGCAATCCAACTTAGGCCTCACAACACATAGTAACACACAGTGTAGACACACACACACACACACACACACACACACACACACACACTGAAACAGGCATTTCTGTATGGCTGTTGTTGCTGTGAGCAATTACAGCACCTTATCTAACACTGAGGATAATGAGGTTGCACAGAGAGCAAATTCTATCATGTCGGCATAATGAGATTTGGGCCTGTGTCTTGCGTCCTGGGGTCGAGGACAGGGACGGGGACAGACACACACATACACACACACACACACACACACACACACGGTTTTCTTATCTGCCCCACCTCGCATCTCTGCCTGACATTCAGGGGAAATTGCATTCGGGCTCAGTGTGTGATGCAGTGTGTGAATGACTCTGAGGCTCTCCCCCTCTTCCTTTCTCTTTCCATCCCTCCGTCCCCCCCGTACCACTTTCCCCCCTTCATGTTCTCCAACAACCCCACTACCACTTCTGACAGGCTGTTTGATTTATGACTCCAATTCCCCAGTGCAGTCACATAGACGCAGGCCACACTCCACAACTATATGTATGTATTTTAGTTTCCCCCACAGCCCTCCCCTCTCCGTGGCTTTACTTCTCTCTCCCTCTCCCTATCTTTTGCCCTGTCTCTATCAGTTTCTCTGTTTGTCTCTCTCTCCTTCTCACACACACAGACACACACACACACATCTTGGGTGTGGTGATTGATTATCCTAGCAGGACTGTCTGGTGCATTTTTGATCCTTTTGAAATTTAATCTCTGAGAGCAGTACAGGGAGTGTCTCGTCACATGTGTGCACACGTACACACATACTCGCACATACACGTATAGGCTACACTCACACACACACACACACACACACACACACACACACACACACGCACACACACACACACACACACACACTCTCTCTTTCTCCTGGGAGGAGGAGGAGAAGTAAGCAAGTTTTGGAAAGGCAGACAAGAAGTGCAGGGGCTTCTTAGCACCATATTTCAAGTTGTATACACAAACAGCTTCATCAAAAGTTAGAGGGTAAAATGGGAACACAACAACTTGCAAAACGCAGCTCTTAGCTTTGTGTACAATTACAAAGAAAACTGAAGTATGAAACAACACACAGATTCCTGACTGACATCCTGACAGATCAGAATCCCAGAACCAGGGCTGAAACCTGGACCCAGAGGGTGAACAACACTTACTATTCCTTACATCAACGAAGGCATGTGTTCATAAGTGAAACAGCTCAGCTGCTCAGTGGACAGCAGTGAAGTACTGTGTATGAACAGTGTGTTTCAAGCCCAAAGTCATTTGGCTGATTTTAAAACGGCTGGATGTCATTTTACCAGTTTGCAGTTGTAGTATAAGAGCTGCATGCTATTATTGTTCTTTTATTGTCCATGAAGAGCCATTGTTAAAGTTATTAACTGAAATGCTGAAGTGCTTCACATGAAAATAGACTTATAATGAACATAAAAACAGAGATAGAACACCTAAGTAATGTGACATAATATTGAAAATAAAAATCACTTGATAATAACAATAAAAATATGATACAAATAAAGACAATAGAATGCATATATCATAAGATGCAAAATAAAACCCACTGAATAATAATAATAACGTCAATAAACTGTTAGAATAGAATACTTGGGATGCATAAAATCAATTATAGCATAAATGCATTTTAAAAGTAGTGCATAAGTGCAAAGCAAAGTGCCAAAAAGAATTTCAGGCCTGTATCAGGAAAGTCAAAGCTAGTTAGAAGCGAAACTGAAGAGATAAGTTTTTATTTTTATTTTCAAAACATTAAGGGAGTTGGCTTCTCTGATTTCTACAGGTAGTGTGTTGTATAGCTCCGTGGTCTAACTGACATCTCAGATTTTCTTTCAGCTGTTGCTTGAAACCTCCAATAAAACAGAGGATCATGTTCTCGAAGGCATATAGTTAACAATGGAGTTAGCAATGTAGCGTTTGGTTTATAAAGAGGAGAACTTTAAACTAATAATTTCTGAATGTTACAGGACGCCAGTGTAGAGCTACAACTGGACTAATGTGCTCTTTCCTCTTGGTTCTGAGCTGCAGAGTTTTGAATGAGCTGAAGTCTCTCTTTTTTTTATGGGAGGGCATTAAAAAGTAAATTACAGCACTAGAGCCAGCTTGAAGTGAAGGCATGAATCAATCTTTCAGCGTCTTTTTTGGTTTATAAATGGCTGTTTCTAGGCTGGAAAAACAATGTTTTCATCACCTTATTGATGTGGGACCTGAAACTCAGAAAGTCTATGATAACACAGAGACTTGTAACCTGAGTTAATTTCCCCAGATTATTAAACAGCATTTCTCTTTTTGTTTTAGGGCTGAATAGGAGGATTTCAGTTTTCTCATTGTTTAACTTTAAGAACTTACTGCTCATATTTTAATCAATTTCCAAAAGACAGATAGTAATGGAGTTTACTGCTGCAGCATCAGAGCAGCGCAGCAGCAGAGATGTGCAGTTGTGTGTCATCTACGTAACTATGGAAACATACATCGTGCTCTCTGATGATGTCACCAAGTTGTAGCGTGTACAGAGAGAATAGTAATGGAACAAGGCAGCAACCCCACAGCAGATGTCACATTTTCATTTTCCCTGAGAGGTGCTGGACTAAACATTAGGGATCAAACTTGAGATATTTCAGTCTGAACCAAACACACTGACTGTTGCATCCTGAGAGTCACTGGCTCTATCTTTGGCTGGCTGTTAATGCTTGTTATTGTTATTGTTATTGTTATTACAGTGAATGTATGATCTTGATATATGGCATTGTTTTTAATATCACAGCAGTTGACATCCATTACCCAGAAGGCTACTGCTCAGTCAATGGCATCACATAAGTAGAAGTAACCAACAAGGGGAAGAAAGGAGACTGGCGCCAGTTGTTTATGGGAAGACTCTTTTATTACTGGACGGTGGAGTTGGTGGAGATTGAACAGGAACATACATTGCCTGAGCCTCTCTTACTTCAGGGCACTGTACTTGAGCTGTGTTTGCTATCATTACTTCTTCTATTGTTCTCACTACCTCTAACACAAATGTTTTAAGTACCTCATCCCTGTTGCAGTGGGTCTCTGTGGTCTGACTACATGATGATGTTCAGAATATCCTGTGCACTTGTGCAGTGTTATTTTTGAGCCTGATATGACAATGCATGGAAACAGCTCATCCTGGCTGTGAAGTTAACTGGGATGTGAGGTAATAAGGGTAAATGGTAAATGTATGTAAACACACTCAGCTCAAGGAGGACAGTGGAAGGGAAGAAGGCTCCACTCTGTCATTTGTTTTCTGCAGACTGACCTGCTGATACAGCCACGGTCTCTGGATCATTATCTCCCTCCTCCACCTGGGATTTGTCTCTGCTTTGTAATAAATGATAAATGAAATTATAGAGTGCTGAGTGTGTCTGTGTGTGTGTGTGTGTGTGTGTGTGCGTGTGTGCGTGTGTGCGTGTGTGTGTGTGTGTGTGTGTGTGTGTGTGTACATATATCGATGGCTGATCTGTGTTTAGTCCCTGAGGTCATCGATCATAGGCGGGCTTTCATCCATAATGGGCCCTATATCTGTCTGTCTCTCAGCAGGGGGACTGGGACCACAATGAGACATACATGGATCAGACACAAAAAGGACCATTACACACAACCTTATCAATACTCACTTCTGAGAAACTACTTTCCTTCCTTTCTCAAGGGAAAGACCTGCTGGCTGCCTGATTCGTAACAGCCAGAGCCACTGGTAGAGTTCAGCAAAGGGTTGTACAACATAGTTAGTTACAGTTTATCATCCTTTATTAGGTTGTATGTTTATTTTCACTTACACTGTAACGTCAGCAAAGATGTAGTTACATATCAAGAATTATATTTCAAAACTATATGAATGTGTTGTCAGTATTTGCAGCGCATGTGTTATGATGTTTTCTGGATTTGTTTGTGTTGTGTCTGTTTTTATGTCTGTCCGTCCCTGCATCCCATTCTCGTGGACATGATATCTCAGAAACACCTCGACAGAACTTCTTCACATTTGGCACAAACATTCACTCGGCCTAAAGGACGAACTGATTAGATTTTGGTGTCTAAAGGTGAAAGGTCAAGGTGACCTCACAAAACATGATTTTGGACTTGTGAACGCAATATCTCCACAACACCTCGAGGGAATTTCTTTAAATTTGGTACAAACCTTCACTTGGACTCGAGGATGAACTGATTGGATTTTTGTGGTGAAAGGTCAAAGGTCGTGGTTACCTCACAAAACACAGTTTCGGCCTTGTGAACGTGACATCTCTGTAACATCTTGAAGGAAACTCTTCAAATTTGGCAGAAACATTTACTTGGACTAAAGGACAAACTCAAGGTCAAGGTCAGTGTGACCTCACAAAACATTTCTACTCAAGGCACGCAGCACTTACGACAAAATTTCACACAAATTGTTAATATTGACTCTGGGTAAACAGGGATGTAATCTGAAGCCTGTTGGAGTGGTGGAGGCATACAACCACAAGGATTCTAGTCTTAACTTGCAGTGCGTTGAGCTCAGGGCCACTGTAAGTCGGCCTACAAACTGTCTACAGCGGTAACATGCTGCTTACACTGATAATAATAATGTATCAGTCAGACCAAACCAGTAATTTTACTTTAAATACATTTTGCTGCTAACACTCATTACTGTTTTTACTTAAGAAGGATTTTTCATGCAGGACTTTGATTGAGACAAAGAGTATTTTTACATTGCTGTATTTGTACTTTTACTTAGGTAAAAGATTCGAAGATTTCTTCCCTCACTGCCAGACTACAGATCATTTATGATTACACTCTAATTTTCAAACTCTTGTGGTGTAGCAATGCTAGTGGAGGCAAAACGGAGCAGCAGAGTAAATGATTTATGAAGGACACATGGACGATGTTTATGTCTGTTGACCAAATTCCTCGGCGTATTCCCTTTAACATTCCCAACATTAGACGCTGACTTGTGTCCTCCAACAGGTCTCCAGCTGAGTCTCTGTGTCAGGCGGTCGCACAGATTGAGACAGTGATAGTACAGACAGAAACAGATGATGATCTATAGGTCACCACAGATATGTGGACTGTGCATAATCACACAGTCTCATGTTCAGCCGGTTTACCACAGCTAGACCCAGGCACACACTTTCCCATGGTACACTCTGTTAGAGAGAAATCCTCGTGGGGGAGTCACGGTCTGAGCTCCAAACTATATGCTCACTATGTACAACCGCTTTTTAAGACTCTATCACGTAGAAAAATCTACACCGCCAAGTTATTTCTAACATGTGGATAGACAGACAACAATGGGACTTTCCTGTAAGATGAACCGATATATTTGTGTGTGTGACAATCTTAGCTGCTGTAGAGACCATGTTGGCTGTGGTTTTTGATGGCTCATATTGGAAATGAGGCAGTATTATAATATTATAATATAATAACACCTCACAGCAGCACCACCGTGGTGTGGATTCAAATCCAGCATAATGCCATTCTTCAATTTCATCTCACCAAAGACCTCTGGGGATTTAAAGCTGCAACATCCAGGACAGAAACTCAATTCTTTACAAGTTAATTAACCAAAATCACATTTGCTCAGATTCAATGAATTTCTATTGCACAGGGTGGAAGCAGACGTCTCAGAGTGACTGTAAAAATCTCAACAAACAACTCATTGTTAAAAAATACTGACACAAGCTTTTACTCTGTGTTGTACTTTAAAATTACTACTCATTGTTGAACACTCTGTAACTCTGTTTAGAAAAGCCCAGTAAAAATAAAGTTGTTATTGTCTTTTTCTGGAGCCTTCAGTCACACCTCACAGTCTTCTTCTGCAAATGTAATGTGGGTGTCAGATGTAAATCATTTTGGAACAGAGAGATTAAAACCTCCTGCATATATGATCACCTACTATCACATGATTGGACTCCCATTATTATATCCCATTATTTTTGTCACATAATTGTACCTTTGAAGGTATAAAAGGGCGCTGTAAGGTATACTGCCCCAGTGACAAACCTTTCACCTGGACAGGAACTTGTCTATGAATTTATGGAGCGTAAAAAGTTAAACGTTGCCCTAAAGAGAGCGCCAGATTCGTTTCCGACCGAAAGGCAACTGAACAGCATGAAAGTGCGTATGAAAGTGTGTGTGTGTGTGTGTGTGTGTGTGTGTGTGTGTGAAAGTTAGTGTCAGCTTTTAGATATTCTCACCCAGTCCCCTAAACTTTATCACTGGTGTAGAGGCTGCCACAGAATTTAAAGTACTAAAGAACACCCCTCCCCACCTCCCTTCCCTTATTTGATCCTGTCTCCTCTCTTTTCCCACATTTCCTTTCTTTTCCTCTCCTCTCCTCTCCTCTCCTCTCCTCTCCTCTCCTCTCCTCTCCTCATCCATCTCCTGACTGGGCCAGTCAGTGGCAGCTCCATTGATAGGGTAATCCAGGCCTGATTAATGACCCAATAATCAGAGGGATCCTCAGATCAATCATGGGCGTGATCGATAACCCTCGGCCAAGGCGATCATTAGCCTGCTAGAGTGCATCCTCCATTAGACCCACAAACCAAAACAAAGGATGTAAAAGAAAGAGAGGAGATACAGGGAGTGAAGGGTGGAGGAGGGGAGGCAGGAGAGTTTTTGTAAGATGATAAGGAAACGGAGGAAGAGCAAGAAACAGACTTATCTCATTTATATTCATGTGTAGGTTAGGAGACACAGAATCCATTAAAAAATATATATACTCACATCGCAGCAGCAGGAGCTAATGGGAAGTTAAAATGTGTGTGTAACCATGCAAAAAGAATCATGTGTCTGAGAGTGTGTGTGAACCTGCGTCATGCTGTGCACATACATGTCTGCGTGTTTGTGTGTGCAATATGTAAACATGCATCTCTGCGTGTGGAAAAATATACATGTGTCCCTGCTGTTCTGTGTGTGTGTTTCTGGGCACTTGCTTGTGTGTGTATCCATGTATGTGTGTGTGTGTGTGTGTGTGTGTGTGTGTGTGTGTGTGTGTGTCAGCAGGGTGTGATGGCCTCTGATTTATGGACTGTGTCCCTCAGTGCCAGCTCTCTGTCTGCTCTAGCATGGAGGATGAATGGACCTCTGTCAGCCCAGCCAGAACCCCCCTCCCCCTCTGTCTCCCAACTTCACCCAACCCTCTGTCCCGCCCTTTCCCCCCCCCCTCCCTCTCTTCCTCCTCCCTTCTCTCTCGATACCGTTTTGCAATTAGACGCAAACAAACTCAGACCAACTGTTTACTTGTTACTATAAATGTTGTCTTTGACAGCTGGCAACATAACTGATATGGGTAAATAACCTCACGCTAAGCAGAGACTGAGTGATTCATGTCCATTAGAATAAGCCTGTCTGTTGTCAGCAGCACAGTCTGGCACACCCCTGGTCTGGGACATGGAAAGAGAGAGAAATATTCAGCTGTGGAAAACAATCAGAGATTCAGGGTCAGAAGTTTCAGTTTAGTTAACACCTTAAGTGATAATTCAACAAGCAAGATCTTATTGTCATATTGTTTGAGTCTCAGCAACTAAAAGGAAGAAAATGAACCAATATTGACTTTTTGTCAAGAGACAGGGTGTGAACTCCAGTTTTTGGTGTTAGTTTTAATCATTTGCATAAACAGTCATGATGGTTCAAGACGTGGTGGTGTGGATCACTCTTGATAAAAGAAACAGCTGGATGGAGATGGATTAACTTTTTAAGCAGCACCTTTACTTTTTTCCACATCACAACAACACTTCCTGTCTCTAAGTCACATGATACTAAACTATCCAATCAGAGGCTAGGAGGACTTAGACTGAAGTAAATAAGAGCAAAACTACAAAGATTGATTCTGTTTTTTAAGATGCAGATATACATTTTTAAACTTGTAAATATGTAAATAACAATTGTGTAAACACAAATATGTAAATAGACAACTGTCTGGACATAAATGTGTAAATAATGAACTTCATAAACAGTGTAAATATATTTTTAGCGAATTAACTCAAATGTACAGTATGAATAGACATCTAACCCTGACACAATGAATACATGCGGTGAGGACACTCTCTGTATGGTCAGTGCCATACTATGACGTACACTGTTGACAGCTATTGTTACCATTAGCTTGTTTATATGAGTGTATGACTTAACGTGTGAGATGGTTTTGTCAAAACAACTTGTTTTATGTTGTGTCCAAAATTTTAGAAGAAGCAACTCACAGAGGTGGAGTTAGAGCTGAGGCTATAATGAATACATCCAGCTGTTTGTGTGTGGGAGTGTGTATATGTTTGTGTTCATGAGAGAGAGAGAGAGTGTGTGTGTGTGTGTGTGTGTGAAATACACTAACACAGGAAGTGCATACTCCAATGTGTTTTTGCTTATGTCAGCTTATATGTTTGTTAAGGATATTTGTATACATTCATATATTATGCATGTGTGTGTCTGCACGTATCCATATGGGGATGTGTTTGTAAGTTTGGGTGCGTGTGTGTGTGTGTGTGTGTGTGTATGTATGTGTGTGCGCACGTGTGGGTGCCACCGCTCTCTGATGTGGCAGCCTGCTGTGTGTACTCATTTATGTGTAATGAATGTTTATGAGGGTAAACAGATGGTGTGTTAACATGGTAAAATATGATCTGCTGCCAGACAATATGGTGGCACGCTGGTGTTTACAACACACACACTACACCGTGGGACAGCAGAGCAGCTTTAGAGCAGCCTGGCTTTTCTTAACAGATCTGAGTGGAATGAAAATGCCTTCCACATACTCTCATCCAAGTTGCTAATTATCTGTCGGAGGCAACACTTTGTTTGGTGACAGTCAAATCTATTAATCTGAAATCATGACAAACAGAAACATGTTTTAATGGAACAAGTTACTAGTGTGAATCTTCTTAAAGGAATAATACACTATATTTACTGTATTAAAACCACTATATATGTGAGCACAGAGAGGAGGAGAGAAGAAAACAGATAAAAGGCTGAAACAAGCTGACACTCGGTAGAATGCAAATACGATGAGATATCAGTTGTTTACAGCGGATCCACAACAGTTTTCAACCACGTCCTCAGTTTTGCACATTGACCATACACAGTCCAGTTTTTCTTCTATTAAAGGTCCAGGAAGCCTATTTAATTCTTCTTATGAGTCATGGAGAAGTTAAGACATTTTGGGTTTTTCCGCAGGAGAGATTTTTGTATGTGTTTTTCTTCTTGATTCTTTCACTGATTTCATGCAGGCAGAGCTCAGTTCGAAAAAGGTGAGATCGCATAGTTGTGAGCACCAGAGGGGGCCATGGCTCAGGTGGTAGAGCAGGTTGGCCCCTGATCCCTGGGTTGATGGTTCAATGCTCAGCTCCCCTGGACTCAGGTTCCATCAGGAAGGGCATCCAGGAGATACAGTTAACGGCTGTGGCGACCTCTCACAGGAGCAGCTGAAAGACAACAACATAGAGGATTTAGTTAAATCTGATGACATCTAACTAAGGTTTATTTTCTCCAAACTTTAACTATTGCTTATTAAGCCAGAAATATTTAATACTATAGACTAATAACAATTCAACTTAAAGGTCCCATATTGTATAAAGTGAGATTTCCATGTCTTGTTTGATTAGAAAAGCAGGTTCTGGTGCTATATAATACTGTGAAAGTATTAAAATGCTCACAACCAATATTCAGAAACTGAGCCTTAAAAGAGCCATCAGGACCTCTGTAACTTTGTGATGTCACAACAAAACCGTCACGACTCTCAGCCATGCCCCAAGCCTGGCCCACCCGGACCCAGCATCCCAGAGTTTACCTGAAATCTGCTAAATTTTTATTCAATAACTCAGAAAACCTGTTGTTGCTAGAGCTCCAGTGAAAAGCCTGAGAGTAAAACTACATTGAGATGGTTTTTGGTACTTAAAACAATCGTGTCCAAGGGTAGAGACAAATGAAAACTTCACTGGATAAGCCTCTGGATAAGTAGTGCCACAAGTGATTAACAACTCATTCATCAGTCTATAGCTTAATGTGTAGAGCATGATGTTAATAATGACAAGAGTTTACAGTTTGATTCTCTGTGTCACCACTAAACTAAAATAGTTTATTTGTTCCTATTCAAAAAGGGAATTGTAAAATATTACTTTGGTATAAGTTTATGAGGATGTGTAGTTAAATGAAAGCTCAGGGTGAAAGATCCTCTGCCCCCATGACACCCACTCATACAAACACACAGACACACATAACACACACTCCTTTCTGTGACCCTGTGGCCCAGCTGTCCATGACGAACGATGACAGAGGTGTGACAGAAGAAGCCAGGCTATCTATCAGTCCCACACACACACACATACACACACACACACACAAACACACACACACACACACACACACACACACACACACACACACACACACAGGTAAGGACAGATGGTTCTGCCCACTCCTTTGTCTCTCGTGCACTCTGCTAGCCTCATAATATTCCTACCAGTATTCTCCTTTTGGTGCAGCCGAGAAATACAACTTACAACCACAACCTCCCTGTAGGTGTTCCATATAAAGTACTAAGTGTTGTTTCTTCCTGCACAAACCACTGCTCAGTGCTCATTTTTGTCATCACTGCCTGTTCCAAACCATTTAACTCCCTCCACCTCACAGCCTCCCCCAGTATTAGCACTTAGTGTTTATATGAATTCTGCATGTTTGTTCAATCATTACCGGCCTTGACAGCCGCTGGTATTGTTATCACATTGTGAGTCTGTGTGTGTGTGTGTGTGTGTGTGTATGTGTGTGTGTGTGTGTGTGTGTGAGTGTGTGTGTGTCATTATGGCTAAATGTGGACCTGGATACAGTTACTGTAGAAGGAACCACCACTTTACCACACAATAGTGTAACAACTTTGCAAGATACAGTCATTAAACTTTACAGATGTGTGAGATCAAAAAAAAGTTCAAAGATTGGTGTGGTCCAACCCATGAGTACTGACTACTCATGCAATAATGTATTATTACGTGAGTAGTCAGCTCAGACTCATGGGTTCACAATGACAAAATGTTGACGGGTGTTGCAGCTGGTATGATCCCATTCAAAGATGGTCTCTATTTGCGAGTTTGTCTTCCTTGTATTGTTGTTGTCCCAAGTCTTTGAGAGTCTTTACTGAACTTTTTCTACGGTAACCTGCTAAAGTTGACCTTGGCTAATTTGAAAATTCTGCTTTATTACAACTTTTTCTTATTATTTTTGTAGTTTTGGCCTTTATTCCTATCAGTAATGACAACATTTTGTACCTTGTTCAATCATCTTTCTTGCCCCATCTGATTCATTTTTAGAAATGTTTCTGCATTCCCAGATCTCTGAAATGACTTTAGTTGATGAATAATGGATTTATTTGTAGTTTAGCTTTTGAAATCACACACAATCAAAAGTGATTGCTTTCACACCATACCAGAGTCCGCTTGGAAACCCTCCTTTTCAAACATTGTTGTTCTGATCACTTGACAACTTTCACACCTGCCCAAAAGAAGGGAAATGCAGTTCGAGTTCAAACAAAACAGGTTAGATATGCAAGCACACTAAGGTACATTGTTAGCAGCAGGATAGGCTCATGTTAGCAAAGCAATCTAGATGCACTTTTAGCCTGGAACCAATCTAAAAGTTTGGACCATTATCATTCCTGCTCACTCTCCCCCTACAGAGAAAATCCTTTTCAAAATAATTTAGACATAAATAGTCATTCCCTAAAAACATAAAATCTAGATACAGTATCTGAAACTTATTAGTTGCGTTTATAATTTTATAACTCCTTCTGTAATGTTTTCACTCTAAAGCTGCAAAAGCCCCACCCATGCTTCCTGATTGGCTGACGTCCTCACCTTGCGTAACCCCAGTTTAGTAACATGTAAGTCATGACGGGCCAGTGGGGCCACGGACAATCCTGTCAAACGATGATTGGGTTTAAAACTGTTTGTCTTTGAGAGTAAAGATTCCTTTATGTTATTTTGGTGCCAGAGAGGCAACAGGGGACGGGTGTTTACAGTGATTTAAAACAGAAAAACAGCACGGCTACACAGGCTTGGCTGGGCTGCACAGGCCTCTATTGACGGATGCCAACCCAAAACTAGCAAGGCCTGGATTCTGTCAGCAAACACACTGACAGTGAAAGCTGACAGGGACACACACATCCACACACTCACACACACACGCGTGCACACACACACACACACACACACACACACACACACACACACACACACACACACTCCCTGCCACCACGCAATCTGGACCGATCTCACCCCATGTAGCATTTTACTGTGCAATCATCAAAGCACCATTAAATCAGAAGTGACTGCCAATAAAGGGAGGAAATTGCGGGCAGGGATTACGATGTTTGCATGATAAGGGGTGTGTGTGTGTGGGGAGAGCAGGGGGGATGTAATCGGGGGGCGTCACAAGATTTATGTAGAATTTACTGTGGAGCAAGTCGTAAAGTGTAATTACAGGGGGGGTCGACACACCGCAGAGCCACAGCCCAGCAGGCAGACTGGCAGGAAGGCAAGGAGACAAGTGATCACGGCCTATTCATCCACACCATCTTTCCGTTTGTCTCTTCTCTCTTTCTCTCTGTCTGTCTCAGCAGCTCCAGACTCATAAATCAGCTGCAACAAGTCCAAGCTTCAGTGTCAAAACAGCTGAGCCCTCTGACATGAAATGCTTCATGGGAACAACACGGTGTGGGCGGAGACTGACTGACCAGCGCCTCCACAAAAAGACACAAACAGAGATCAGAGCAGCTCAGAGACAAAGGATGACTTTTTTCTTCACACGATGTTTGTCATTGTTGGAAAAAAGGTCCTACATTTCTCGGCTAGCTCCTTTGTTTAAATGAATCATCTTCATGAATCATTCTGTAACTTCCTCTGATAAGTTGTTTCTTCTACTATTAGCAGCAGTTTGACCTTGATTTTTGTGTTGGGTCGTAAGTTTAAAATATGTGAAGCTTCATTAGTTCTGTATTTGTGGCCACTTGGTGGCAGCAAAAATAAGCTGCGAACAGACATAGCATCATCTTGAAAACCTAATTTGGCAAACTTGTTAACAAATATTTGCTCAATTACTCATCCGGCAGATATGGAGCAAGAATAACATTTGGAGTTGTGTTTCTGGCTATCTAGTGTGTAAGTTCAATGTTCACTCTCCATTTAGCTTCTCAGGGAAATCTAGAGCATTGTGGTCACCAGCTAACTTTGTGTTTATTCTGAATGGTGCAGGACACGGAGACAAAAAAAGCAAAGCTGCCTTCTATGGTTGAAAACGTTGATGAAAATTGTGAGTGAAACGAAACAGTAAAATTGTGGGTTGTAAAGCTAAAACAATGAGCTCAAAGATGCTAAACTAAACAGAGTCAAGCTATAATGGAGCTATCTGTAAGTTTTGCTATTGCTGCGTAGCTAGCATTAGCATTAACAGCTGTTTACTTACCAGTCTAGAAGAAATGTTGGAGTTCAGCATCAAACTTTGTTCCTTTACTCACCAAGAGCTGTCTCCAGCAGTGGAAAGTTAACTCTTGCCTCTTTCACGTCTTTTCTTCTACTGAAGTTTGTATACTAACCAGCTAGTAACTAGATAGTGACTCATTGTAGCCCACAATCTGCCCTGAAGAGGACGTATTATAACCTCTTGTCTTGTAAACGTAGCGATGGCCGAAGCCCTTGTCAAGCAACAACCACCAACATCTGCTCCTGGCAAGAAACCACATTTGGTGGAAGAGAAAACTTACAAATATTCCATTTAAGGTACCTTCAGAAAGTTAACCTAATTTGTTTGCACTTTAATTTGACCACTAGAGTATTTTTCCAGTCTGTGTTTATTTGCCCCAAACAGCCATTGTAGCAGGCGTACAGCCGTTAGCTCTAGGTGATTAGCGACAAACCTAAAGTTTGTCATCTCAGTTCATGCATATTCATGTTCACCCACCTGCTTAAATCTTTGACTCTAAATGCAGTAGCTCTAAAATTTGTGTAGCATTCAGTCTGGACACACTTTTATTGTAACCTTTTACAGTGAAACCAAAAGACACTGCTGTCTGATTGTATTCAAAGAATAAGGAGGACATTAATCTGAAAACAGTGACGGAAACTCCCTTTACCACAGTGACAAGTGCCTGCTAAAGAAAACTGATGGTCATCCCAAATGTTATCACATCGTTTTGAAGTTTCGGAGTGGGAGTGGAGAGTTTGGTAGTTTGTCTTTTTGCTTGTCTTCTGCTGTACGGGACACGTGGGTTTGTTTACAAGACATTTTGTGTTGATTCTCAGGGGAATGAGGGAGGAGAGACTGTATGAGAGAGAGCTAAAGTGAGAGAGTCGCAATTTGCAATTGCGAAAATCCCTTGAGATTTATGTCAATGTTTACCATTCCTCTTCCAGCCCTCTGCTTAAAGAGGGAGCACTCGGACAATAAATCATCCCCTTATAAATGGATGGGATGCTGAGAACCTTTTGAACTGAGCCTAATTTGCCTGGTAGCTTTCAAAAGGAGAGACCCCCCTCAGTTAGTATATGTCAGGGACCTCAGTGAAGTGCATTGGCATTGCACCAGATGTTAAACAGGGTGATGGTGTGTGTGTTTCATTTTTCTGTCTCCGTACTCTGTGCCTCCTTTCTAAAAGAAAAGTCCAGGTTTTGTAGAGGCCTGATCAACACTAGAATGGAAGTTCAAAGAACCAATATGAAAACAAAACTGGATTTCAATTAAAAATTTCATTTGTATGCACATGAAGTAAGATAACTATTTTTATCTGTCTAAAAAATGTAGGTATTCCCCTGGTCAGTGCTGATCCCCAGAGATATGATACTATGAATTTACCTGTGTCCTCTGATTGGTTCCTTTCAGCTAGTTCACTGCTACACAGTGTAAATCCAACCAAGGCTGTTGATGGTTGATTTTCAAAAGAGTCTTTACCATAATGAAAATGGTCATGAAAGCCAATAGCCCATTGCATTTAAACGTAGTTGACTCTAAGTTAAATCAGGACATGATGTATATGTTTACTTTGACTGTTTTCTACCAGTTTCAAAGTGAAAAGTCAATTTCAAGCAGTGTTATGTTAACAGTAAGTACAGTGAAAATTAAATGTCAAATGAATTAGAATTTGGGCATATATCATGCACACACAAATGGAAGATAAATCTCACTCCATTGAAATGAGTTGTCTTGTTAAGGAGGGGGTCAAACACGCATGCACATCTCCTTGCATTGTTTTAATGTTTAATTGATCAGCTAGCTGTGCTACCAAGCCACTTTGTGAGTATTAATATACAAGAGGAGAAAAATTTTGTACTGTGAAGAAAAATAACCCAAATAAAATTTAAATGTCAGCACAAACCCTTTTTGTCCCTTTGTAACTCTTTCTAGTCCACTCTTCAACCTGCCCAGTGCAGGGTCAGAGAGAGATCAGAGGGGTCATTTTAAGGTCAGCGTCAGTTCAAGAAGCCATTCAGTCTGCCCTTCTTCCTCCTCCTCCTCCTGACACATGAATCATTTCTCTCCTCCCACTGTCCTCCTCACCCAGGCCGTCCCAGGCTGCACATGCTGTTTTTCTCTATTTGCTGTCATCAGTCACGCACACACACACACACACACACACACACACACAGACACACACACACATACACACACACACACGCTGAAGGACACTGCTGGCCCTGCTGTTCAGTAATGTCACAACTGTCAGGGAGCTCAGAGAGTGAGAGAGCCTTTCAACACATAAACATACAGGTAGTGAGAGAGACAGAATTAACCTGCTGTTTGTCTTGTCATTAGTCTACTGGGTGGCAGCTCAGGACTGATACCACACACACACACACACACACACACACACACGCACACACACACACACACACACACAGAGCTGGTATGTAGACAAAACAGCTAAGGCCAAATCTCTCTCCAAACACAGCACTCATCTGCTGTCATCACCCCTATTCTCACACCTCCGCTCTCTCAACACACACACACACACATACAAAACACACTCTCTCTCTGTCTCTCTCTCTTTCTCTCTCTCTTGCTCTAACACACACACACACACACACACACACACACATACACACACACACAAATGAAGATACAGCGTCCCAATAACAACAGGCTCGAGGAAGCAGCCATATTTGGGTGAAAGAGCTGCAATGGGCAGGCCTTTGTGTGTTCTAAGTTCATCATGGAGTCAAACAGCACAATTCAGCATGAACACTTTCCTTATGTTGCACAATCCATGTTACACTGAGTTTAAGGCTTCAGTACTCCTCATTCCAGAAGTCTAAAACCACACGACACACTCAAATACTAAGTAAGGGAGTAAGGGGAAGTTTGTTGATAGAGAGGTCACACAGCAAAAAAAAACAAAAAATCTGCATTTTGTAATTTGTCATTTGTTAGCAAACAGATAACACACAGAGATACATAGTAACATAAGACTTTATGTGGAGTTGTGTTTATTGTGGTCTGATGAATTTAAGTACAACATTCACTCTTCTTCTATTTCTGTTTTTGGTCTCCACCTACTCCTGAGAGAAATATCTGCTTAATGTTCACCGGTTAGTGGCTAACTCATTCTGTCTGTCTTTGGTGCTAAGTAGAGTAATGTAGAGTGCATTTTTTTTTTAGGATTTATTGGGATGTACATGCATATCAAATTTTACGATGTGATTTGGAATACTTGGCCTCCAGGTAGAGTTTTCACCTGTGCTGTGGCAACCTGCAGGGCTGAAAAAGGAAGCCGACACGGAAAACTGCAGTTCCTCGAATGACCACTTGAGTCGGTTTCAGTCTCTGTGGCTAATTTCCTCCTCCATGACAACTTTACAGGAGGAGAATTCTTATATTTTCTCTATATTATTATATAGAATAACTCACTCATTTTATTAAGACTTAAAGTTATGTATAATTGAGGGTTTAAAGCTTTGAGCGACAGGTGTGTGAGCGTATGCTTGCCACAAACCAGCATTCAATGAAGCCTCAGTTTCCACACATGCCCCACCTCTTTGTCCAGTTTTGAATTAGCTGGGAGCTAAGTGGAGTCAGGCGCTGCCAAGATGGCAACGGTGAATGTTCAGAGCTGCTCTCCAGAATCCAATGGGTGACGTCAAGGAGGCTACGTCCATCTTTATATACAGTCTATGGCGCCGACACTCCGATAACAATCAGCAGCAGATTTTGACTCAGTTTCCTTGTTCCTTGCAGACACGCCGGCTCCGACTGCAGGAGTCGAATATCTGCTTTAATGTTTCATTGCAACAAGATCCTTTGCATTCAGCTCAACAGTGCTCAGCAACATTTACCACATCTGCCCAAAATGTTACACTATGAAGCCCTAATCTGGAGGTACTAAGCAGATCTGGTTCAGTGTGTTGCTCAAGGTCACTTCAGTGGGGCAGATGTTTGAAAACACAGATTTTTTCCTCCTCTCAGCGCCATTTTGTTGCTGAGCACCCTTGAACAAGAACCAGTGAGGTGACACGCAGTGATGAGACAATAAATGTGACAAATATTCTTGTGGTCCTATAATGTTACTGTTTAATAAAGAACTACCAGTTTTACTGTCTGACTGCGTCTGATTGATTGTCTGTCAGGGAAGGTATTCTGTGTCTGAGAGCGATGCCAGCAGACAAGGCCGCGACATGAACATGATGAATCCCACACTCATTTAATTGCTGTTTTACAGTTCAGTGACAGCAATCAGCTAAATAAGCTGTCACACACACAATGTAACGACTGACTCGCAATTATTTTACTGAGGCAAAGAACAGTGTTTTTTTATTTTCTTCACATTCCTGGTTTTCACTAAAGTGCAATGTGTCTGTGATGTTCATAGAAGAGGCTACTGTGCTGTAGCTGCAGCTAAAAAGAGAGGTCATATTACCACTAAATGTAGCACTATGTACAACACCTTGCCTTATGCTGTGTTATTAAAAAGAAGAATTAGATTACACGTTTTACAACAGGCAGAGACAGATGTAAACTGTGATTACAAGTGAAGAAGTCACATTTATACACAGAATAAACATTTAACATTCATATACATGTTTGAAGCATGACATGTTATTGAATAAATCTGTAAAAAAATAAAACTCAAATAGGCTCAAACTACAAAAGTTATACATTCCTTATTATTGTTATTATTATTTCATTTATTTAGACTATAAATGAAACTCATCTGAACTTGAAATCTTAATTTAGAAACCTAAGGATAAACCACTAACAGATCACAAATTACATTCACCCCACTGAAAAACCTTTAAACCTTTTGTTGTGGTCATGTGGTTGAGAGGGGTCAGCAGTAACAACGACTCTGCACCTTGCTCTCCCCATTTCTTACAGTGTAGCTGCTCTGCAAAGGCATATCTGTATAAATCTATATATCTATACATAGCCTATATATCAAAGCCAGCAGAAAGGGGAGAAGTTATTGTGGCCAGCATAATGTGCCGTGTTAGAATAGTATTAAGAAAGATTTGGGAAATGCTAACCTGTCCTTTACTTTGAAGAGGTGAAGCAGAGAGTAACAAAAAGCTTCTGAACCAGAGGTGTACGCAAGATACTTCAGCCACGTACTTGTGCACACTTTGAATAATCATTACTGTTCAACAGAAACACTCAAAATGTACAAGTTGTCTGTGAACCTCGCATCACCACCTCGCTGCAAGCTGGCGGTGGGTGTTTGAGAAGAGGAAATGAGAGGAGCAGCAGCAGCAGGAGGAGGAGGAGGAAGTGGAGAGGAGAAGGGGCGGATTGTCATAGGAGTCATCAGTAACTGTCGCCACCATGCTGCAGGCTTAATTAACTAGCTTGCTCGTTAGCATTGCTGCCCTCTTTTCTCTCCCTCCCTCTCCTCTCGCTCGCTGCTCTGAATGGGGACGCCTGATTATTCTGCACCGCAGTCGCAGCCAATTACAGGCTCCAAATGGAACAACATTAATCAAATCTTTAGTATGGTGGCAAACTCAGAGGTATCAGATTGCAGAGGGACGCAAAACTAATATGTCACTGTCAGCGGCGGTTGCGCAGGCATTTAGCAGCTAGCATTAGGGAGACGGGTGAGATGGGCTATCGCCTGGGTGTAATATGGAGCCTGATCTGGAAACCATTAGCATGACATGGCAGCAGCAGCGCAGAGCCTTTCCTCACCCTACACTCATTTTTTACCTCCCACTCACCCATGTCTTTCTCCTCCTCCTTTGTCTGTTCATTCTCCTCAGTAGTCCGACAAGTGAGGAGTAGAGGAGGATAAATTGGAGGAAGGAAGGGGACAAAGTGGATGAATAAAGAAAGGAGACGTGGAGGGGTAACCAGAGGTAAACAGATGGAAACGGACTGAGAGGAGCAGCGAGGGCTTTTTGTAATCTTTCGAAGGGAAGAGGAAGATAAAGGAAGAGACGTGACGTTTTCTGCCAGCGTGGCTGATGTGAGTCTTGCTGGACGAGAACACCCAGAACTAAATGCTGCCATTCAGACTCTGGCCTCCCAGAGAGTGGCACTGGATCTGGAGCAGGACACACACACACACACACACACACACACACACACACACACACACACACACACACACACACACACATAGGACCATGACCCAGCAAACTGTGTCTTGCCACCTCACTGGCTTCCCAGGGCTTGGCCCGCACCATCAAGCCACAGTCAGAGCCAGCCAAAGGACACCACTGCATAATGGCCTCATTAGGACAAATGATTAAAGCCCAACTGAAATGTGCTAAATGCCTGTGTCACTGAAGTGGCCTTTAAACGGGCATAAATAAACAAGAGTTATGCTGAAGGTTTGGGTGTGCACCCTGGCAGCATAATAAATTACAGGGTAATGATATTAAAAGCACAGAGTCGTTAAGATGCCAAGCGGAGACGCCATAAATCCAGGCGCGGGCTCCCACTGGCTGTCCCCACGCCGAGTAATTAAAGCAGATTTATGAGGCGCATTACATCAGTGCTAGATAGTTCATATATCGGCCTCCTTTATTGGACAGCCTGACAGGCGCCAAAAAATATTGTTTCGAGTTCCCCGGCCCCTCGCAGCCGAGAGGCCTCTCCCAGCACTCCATCTTTTGTTGTGTCAGTCCTGCGTGGTCATGATGGATGGACCGATCCACTCCTCTGTCACTCCCCACGCTTGTTCAGCCCCCCCTCCATCCTTCCTCAATGGGAGACTTGTGACAGTACCAAATAGCTTTATCTTCACACGGCAGCTCTTTCACACACCCTC
>NW_019525658.1:5090775-5126809 GCF_002814215.2 Seriola lalandi dorsalis
CCTCCACCCCCTTTTCTCCTTCTCACTGGGACAAAAACAAAGAGCACAGACACAGGTGTAACGCCCGGCAGGAGAAAGGGAGACAAAAAACAAAAGAACGAAAGAATGAAAAGAGACAGAAAGGTAAAGAGTGAAAGCCTTAGTCCACGTTCTGCCCCATGTCCTCCAGGGATGAATCAACATGTTGATTTGACAATAACTTAGGACAGACAGGCTGTGATGCTGGAGACTTTGTCCCTGCTCCCCACCTCTGACATTTTTCTAACATTATTTCAGATGTATAACTCTACATTACGTCCCAAGTTACAAGCCATATAAAACTCTTGTTACTATTCTGAGTTACAGCGCAGGGCTCTTAAAATGTTAAACTGTTCAGCACAATGTAATTTTGTGTATGTGGCTTTTCAGCTCTGAACAAGAACCTTAGAGTTTCTTTATCAGCGATCGCCTCGGGGTTCCAGGCTTCAAACATCCCGTGGATGTCCCTGTTTTACAACTTCTTTCCAGCCCCTTGCATTTACATACAGTATTTACAGCAATGCAGGTCATTCGGTCAGGTAGTGGGCAGCACTTTGGTTCAGCATTTGGGGGGATGAAAAACAAATTGATAATGCATGCAAATTGCAACAATTGTGGGGTTAAAATATGGGAATAAATTAGGACCACAAAAAAAAGGCTGGACGCTGTTTTGGTCCTCCGACCGGTTTGTATTTCCCAACAGAAATACAAAGATAAACCAAATCATTGAATCCTTATGTGTTTTTAAAAGTTCTGCTTTTCTACAAGAACTGGTAGTAAAAATTTGTATTTGTGTCCACTGTATATATTTATTATTTTCCCCTTTCTTTCTTTTCTAATTTTGTATGATCAAAATTTTTTCATGTTGAGCTGAGGTTTAACATAAACACTAGAGGGGTTTCCTACCTCGCCTGCACATCCACTTCATAAGAAAAACTATATACAATGTGTTGGTGATGTTTTACGTGTGTGAAATCATAAATACAATCAAATCAAATCAAAATTAAAGCACACGAAGGAGCGTGAGTGAGGAAACGCACACTTCGCTCAACAAAGATCAAACCAAGGCCAGCGGTCAACTTTCTACATATTCCTCCACCTTGATTCAAAGAACACAGCTGATATCTGCTCTTTGTCAGATATTCTACTAATCAAAATGACTTTCTTACAGTGTCTGATATTATACTATAAAACTGCAAAATCAGAAAGTCACATCATTTGTTTAATGTCTAAATGTGGCTGATTAATTCTCCAATATAACAATTATCACTCCTGCCGAAGTGCAATCTTGTGTATGTGTTTCTGTCCATCCAGCTGCACCTCCTCTTACAAATAAACACAATACATATACATTTGTATAGTTACATGTTGTAAAGGTTCACTTATGATCTTCTGTATATCTCAATAAAATCACTGCGCTCCTAAACTGCTGATGAACCTTAAATGCCCCCACAGGAAACACACTCCGAGAGCCAGACAACTTAATTGGTTTGGCTGCATGTAATTTTAATAGCTCCTGTAATTAGGTTGCTTATTATAAGGAATCTAGCCATAAATCATGCGAAACACAGTTACATACACATTTCCTGTCATTACAAAATATTTTTCCAGTGCTGCGAGTGTGCCTCTAAAGAGTCACATGCAGGAAACTGGAGCGTCCTGTTGTTCAGGACCGGTCTGAGAAGATGAGAAAGAAAAACAAGGGAGGAGAAAATGATACTAACGATCTCTGACACCTTTATTATCATTATTAATTAGTACTTTTTCAAGCAACACATTTAAATCAATATGAAGGAGTGAAACAAATTTCGGCGACCATTCGGATCAATCTGTCAGTAAATTCAAGCCATTACCGCGGAGCTGGCAGGCTGGAAGATTGGTTTGATTTCTAATTAGAAGGACATGAAGTGACTCGCCATCAGTCTTCTCTCATCTGCAGTGCGAGCACATTCACCATTCATGTTTTCCCCTTTTACATTTCTTTTATATTCCTTGTTGATGAGACTCTGTCTTGCTCAATCTTCCCAAACGTAGTGTCTCACAACTTCCTTCAGTTAAACAGTAACAAGACTGAAGTAGTTATATTTGGCCCCTCTAAATCTAGAGCCAAACTAAGTTATCTTGAACACCTCATCCCATATGTGAAGCCTCAGGCTAAACACCTGGGTGTAACCCTTGACTCCGAGCTCTGCCCTGACAAACATTTCACCTCTGTTGTTGAAAGTAGTTACTTCGAGTTAAGAATCATCTCCACACTGAAGCCGATTCTGTCCTTCACTGACCTGGAAGAAGTAAGACACGCCTTTATCACTTTCCTCTGTATTTAGGCCTCACTCAAACCTCACTATCCCGATAACAGGTGGTCCAGAATGCAGCTGCCAGGATGTTGACTGGCACTAAAAAACATGAGCACATCACTGGCTTCCTGTTCAGTTCAGAATTCAATTCAAGACCCTGCTGATTACCTTCAAGGCTCTCAATGGTCACGCCCCACCTTACATCTCAGATCTCATCCACTGGCACTCAGTCCCTAGATCTCTCACATCTCAAAGTTCATCCCTTTTACATGTCTTTCTCCATTGTTTCTTTCTCTGTAAAGCGGCCTTGGGTACCTTGAAAGGTCCTATAAAAATCCAAGCTATTATTATTATCATTATTGTTATTATTGCTATTATTATTATGTCCCACAGTCTCATCTAAAACTAAAAGGTGACAAAGTTTTCACAGTTGCAGCTCCAAAACTTTGGAACCTCCTGGCATTTTCAGATCCATTTTTTAATCTAGGTTGGAGTTTTATTCACTGGCCTTTAGCTCACTAACCTCCTAGTCTATTGTCATGTTCATGTCCACAGTATTTGCGTCTTGTTGTCTACTTGTTTGTGTTATCATACTTATTTCTCTCTTATGTACTGTATGACTTTGTTTTACCTGCTTATTCTATTTATGGTAATGGCTCTTTGTGCAGCACTCTGGTCAGCTCAAGCTGTGTTTAAATGTGCCATAGAAATGAAGTTGACTTGACCTGAACCAAACTTACCCTTACCCCAAAACATGCAGCATGTACAGGTTAACCACAAGCAAAACCCACACTACAGTTAAACACACACACACACACACACACACTCCTGCTGTGTGTGCCCTTTTCTCCACAGGTGTTACCCCTGGTGCAGCATCGCCGTCTCCCCACAACCACCAGCGCCAGTTTGGGAGCTCTATCTGTGCGACACTCATCGCTGCCCCCCCCCCCCCCTGCCCCCCACCCCCTAAATTAACTGCTGTGACAACTGTTCCACCCAGCGCTCTATAGGGGCAGAAAGAGAAAGTAGGTGTGTGTGTGTGTGTGTGTGTGTCTGTGTGTCTGTGTGGGTGTAGGGGAGTGAAGTGGGGGATCTAGCCAGCAGCGACGAACGCCTGCTTTGTCCTTTAGAATAATAGGCCAGGGCTGTATTTTTTAAAGCATAGCATGGCCCTCATTAATTTTAATATCTGATGATGAGTTAATTTATCATAGACTTGTCCTTTTTCAGCAGGGAATGTGGAGCAAGTGTGCTGGCACTCCTGTTTGGTCACTTATCACCTCAGTGGGGTGGGGAACAGGGAGTGGGGCGCACAGACATACTGTATACTGTATATACTGCACAAGGGGAACACATCTTTCATCTGACTTCCTCTAATAACCTACAAACTTTGAGCTTCAGCCGAAGGTAAAAAAAACAAGATGAAAAACATGAAAGAATAACCTGGTTTTAAAGTCATTTCTATTTCATAGAAACCGTCATGTATAGGACAAATACCAGAACCTCAGAATAGGACAAAACATTTCACAAGTGGGTTTTTGGGTCTTACTGAAGCTGAACCACCAATCAATAAAGTTAAATCTCATCTAGCTGCTATTGGAAGTTTCCAAGGTGTTCCCACATCAGGTAGGATAATGCCATCCCTTTAGTGTCCCACTGTGTTCATGGTTTCTTTAAGCGATTACAAACATTCGGTCATGATTAGAGAAAGATGGAAGGTTGTGGTTTAACAAATAGAGTTGGGTAGAGTCAGGTTTGGCGGTTAGGGTTGGCTAATCAGTGTTGGCTAATAATAGATAGTATAATAGTCAATATTAACTCTTGGATTGTGTCATAACACAAACTCCAAACACAAAACCCCCTTGCATGAACATTTGATGTGCTACCGGCCCTTTCAATACCCCCACTCACACACGCCTAGTTTCCACTTTGCTTCATGATTGCCACAGTACTGTTTGTCCTGCGACACCGGGCTACCTAAAATAAAAGGGCAGATGTCACTTTGGAACTCATCGACCTACACTGGCTACCAATGGCTGCCCCAATCAAATTCACTCACTAGTGCTGCCTTCAGAGAGACTTCTGGGTCTGCCCCAACTACTTAAACTGGATCATACAGGCCACTGCCTTCCTCCAAAGAAATTACCGTCCCTGCACACAGGACAATCTCAGTCCAGACTGTTCTGGTCTGTAGTTCCCCGTTGGTGGAACAAGCTACTAGATGCTATCAGAGCAGGAGCATCGCTATCTGTCTTCAAGAATCTCTTCTGAGAGCGCCTCCTCTCCTCACACCTCTAACACCCTAACTAACACTAACTATGAACTTTCAGTGCACTGCTGCACTTATTGAATTGATGTAGTACTTTGAACTTACATCAATGTCTCCTACTGCTCCAAAGCTTTAGTGATGTCCTTTACTTGTAAGTCCCTTTGAATAAAGGCATCTGCCAAATGAGTGAATGTAATGTAATGTAAATTGTTTTCTTCTAATGCAAAGTAGCGGAAGTTGTACTCGAAGTTCCTCCTGCACATCTGAGCTCCTCAGAGTGTTACTTGTACATTGTTTACAATCATAACTTAAAAACGTTTCACTCTTGTTTGTTGGTCGTGAGCACAAGCTCAGGATTGTGTTGCTGTCCAGTCAAAACCATGCAAACTGAAAGATTAATTATACCTCAGTGGGGAAATGTGTTTGGCTTCTTAAAGTAAATAAATCATATAAAACCCAAATCAAATCATTTAAATTGTCTGATAAATGTATTTGTCACGAAGCTTAAATCCTGCCCATTCTTCTTTGCTCGTGACAAGAAGGAGTTTGGGAAATACGTGGTTTTCATCACACAGTAACAACAGCATTGTGGGTGGCAAGAAGAACATTTTATTACAGGGACAACTTCTTTCCCCTCGATGGTCCTCTATACTCTGTGTTTTATACATAGTGGTAATTATTCTTTCATGCATTATTATTGACCCTCAGGTCAGACCTGTGTTGTACGTATTCAAACCCAGTTATTAGAGGTTGATGTACAGATGCATGTAAACGCAGCCTTGACATTCTGCAGGTGTTTGAGTGTTGACTGTGCATAGATCTGTATATGTGTGTGAAGACCGATGTTTTTGTCCTAGCAGGCTACAGTGTGATTAGTGTGTGTGTACGTATATAGAGCAGTAGTGTTTCTCTTGCTGTTGGCGGTGAGCTTCATTCTGTTTACTGTGCACATTCTTTATGTTATCTGCGAGCTGCGGCGCAGTTTAGTAGGAGAGACGAATCCGGCCGACGTGTGTTTGAGAAGCGGCGTGTCTCCGTCCCTGTCTGTGTGTCTGAACAGGTGGAGAATGAGAATGAGAGCAAACAGCAGTGTGCAGTCAAGAGTAGCACAGCCACTCCATCACCATGATAGGCCTTGTCATCTCTCTCTCTCTCCTCCCCCCTCTCTCCTACTCCAGCACCCTCTGTCTCCCTCCCTTTCACTCCCAGTGGTAAGGACGGGGTGTAAAGTTCACTCCTGCCTAATTCATCAACCACCCTCCCTCCGCAGGCCTGTACAGTCATTAGCTACACACACTGACACAGCACCCCGGCCCACACCCTACACTCATTTATTGTCTTTTTACAGCAAGGAAGCAGCATCAATTAATTAAAGGCTAAATTGCTCTGTGTCCCCAGGATATGCAGGGGAGGGGGGGCAAGGGTGCTTCATGAGGGGTAGGTGGGGTTTGGTTGGTTTGGGTGGGGTTATGAGGTTGGGTGTGCTGGTGCTTGAAAGACGTTGCATAATTAAGTTAGAGTTGGGGGTCTTTTACTTTAACCGTTTCACACCACCAGTCTTTTTTTGGGAGGGTCTGCTTAAATTAAACTTGTTAGTCCCTGGCCATAAATTTAGACATTTAACATTTTCAAAGATTTATTATGTTGTTTTATTTCCAGACTGTTTTGAAGGGAGTCTGACTCCACATTTTTATAGGCTAACTAAAGAAGAATGTGGAGGAGAGCGAGCACAAAGGCCCATGCTCCTTGTCTAATGTTGATGAAGACGAGTGACACAGTCTTTTTCATGAGTTGCGCAACATTTTTGGCTATGCCCTGTGAATATTGATCCATTAGTTGTATTTTTGGTATCCATAACGCCAAGTCACTGCAGCATTGAAGAGGGTCTTTTTTTAAATGCTTTGTCCGCTGAGTGGTGCATGTCCTCAGAAGACAATTGACGGATTGCCAAACGGGGGAAAACCTAAATAAACAATAATACAATAACTCATATGCTGGGGGTCGTCCCTGGGGTGGAAGGTACCACATGGGTGCAGGAGTGGGGTGCTGATGTGCGGGAGCTGGGTGCACAGATGCGGAAGCTGGTATTTGTGAAATCAGGTTCTGCAGAAGTGAGGCCTGACTCTGCATCTCACGCTGAATCTCTCGGAACAAGTTGCTGAAGACATTCATCGGCTCTGCTCGCTCCTGTCCTTCAGCCTCCTGTGTCTCTCTCCTCATCTGCTCTTCATGGGATCTTTGTCTTTACATTTCAAGGTGGTCTCTCCTTATCTTCATGGTCCATTGCCACCAATAGGTCCTTTATTTCTTTAGCCACCATGCGGCTTTTGTTGATTTCTTTTCTGCAGGGGCGGACTTTCTAGAGAATAGAACATGACAGTGACATTAGAGAAATTGCTTTTTATGGGCAAACACACTATTTAAAAAAAACCCCACATTAATCACAATCAAAAAAGTTTTTTTTTTCCATTTCTACTGCTGTGCAAGGTGATGGCGTCTCAGGAGTCACTGCTGTTGCTGCAGGAGGTAGATGCCGGAGCTGTCTCAGAAAGAGCTGGCTCCACCAAGTTGCCCAGTAGAGCAGCTGGGTTAGCAGAGTGGCAGAGCCCCCAAATCCAATGGCACGAGGTGAAATACGGCCCACTCTTGAAGCTTTCTGCAGGTCTTTGTGAGAACGGGCCATCCTTTACCATCCCTGTTATTCGGCAGGTGATTTGTCCTCTGCTCGGAGGGTAAGGAGCTCCCAGACTTTACTGTCTCTCCAGTTCACACACATTTTGGACAGTGGCGTCTTGGTTCCTGTAGGTTAACTGCCAAATGTTTCTTCAGAGATTTTTTGTCCACCAGAAGCAGGTCAAACAAAACGTCACACCCCTTTCTCACCATGCCGGCTCTCCCTGTTACAGAGATGTCAATCTGGCTCTGTGACTACATTCACTGTTTATTATTGAATAACAATGCCCCCTAATCCATGTTCGTACCTTTCATACAGAACGACAAGTCATGAAGGAAGGAGTAATGTAGTTTATTTTGGCTTAGGTGATAACGAATGTGACAGAACATGATAAACATCTATGTAAGCACCGAAAACAACATCATAGTTATCATTTTAATTGTTCTGAAAATCTGGAAATTTGGTTGTGAATGTTGGAAACTGGGACATTTTAATGTTTTACAGATATTTGTTGAGGGACAATACCAGACAAACCGGGACGTCTGGTCACGGCAGGGTGCTGGTGCAACAGGGTACACTTCTCATCACATCCAACTGCGGCAGCTCACAGCACTGCTGGTGCTCTGTTGAGGAATAGTATTGAGTTGTAGGTCACCGCCATTTCAGCAGCGCTCAGGGCCAAATACACAGTTACTGTGTACTGACTAAAATACACCTCTAGCCATGTTTACATGTGTAGCATGAGTAAAAAGCAGACTGTAGACTGATTAAAATAAGAGAGAAAGGATGACTGAAAATCGTGGCTGAAACACTACACTACACTTTTCTCATTTATCTTGAAAATGACCATAAATACTGCAGTAGGCCTAAAAACTACTGATACATACTGTTCACATTGAACAAATTATCATGGTACTATCACTCCATCAATACTCTACGTGCTTGTATCCTGTAGGTGGAACAAAAGGTGATAAAAGGTTAATGGAACAATAGTCTCTTCATATGAATGAAGCTTTTAACTGTCACCAAGATGCTTTTTATCTTACCTACTGACAAGTTTCTTTTTGGAGAAGCAAGGTTTTTTTAATGACAGGAAATAAAGTTGAGAGTCTCTAAGCTTCCAATCAAGAATGTATTGTATTGAATGTATTTGTATTGAATGTATTGTATTGAATGTATTGTACTGAATGTATTTATATACATGAATTACAGAAGAGAAGAGAAGAGATGAATTAAAAGCTGCTCTGTTTTTGACCTAAATATTGACTAATTAGTTCTGAGTTTATGTTTTATTGTAGCATTGCAGGCCAGGTGACCAATATACCCCCAGTGTGTCCTAACAGGTGCTTCAGGCTCAGTGCCCTTGTAAGGGCACGCTCTGCAGTGCACTGCTCTGCTGTTTACTCTCTCAGTCAACCAGCTGCACTGCACGTTTATAATACTCTCATAAGTACGCTACAGATGGATATGGGTTCCCTCGCCACCGCTCCCTGGCTTATGATTAATGAGTAGCACTTGGAGCCGCATGTGTTGCTGCCTCGCAGCTCCGACATGTCTTTCCGGACCCGACATTTTGTATCCTCTGTGAAAAATGAGCTCCTTGGTGTCGTTCATTACACTGTTCCACTGCCAGGAGTCTCCAATGCATATTCCTGTTCACTAAGCCCTGTGCCATGCTTTTGCTGCGTGTGGGTGTCCGTGTCACTTTGCATCTAACTCACTTATCGAGACAGCTATCCAGTGAAATGCATGCCAAGGGAATGACTTGACTGTAATTTGGGACCGTTACAAAAGGAGACAAGTCAATGGAGAGAGACCTGACAGCCAAAGAAGGAAGGATTTCAGGGCTCCCATAGAGGACACGCTGCATAAGAAGCCCTGGCACAGCAGGAAAGAAGCCACTTTTCTGCTGTGCAGGCACCCTGATATGACAATGGCCTAGTAATCATTGTTCCTCCTCTGAAGTTATAGCTGTAATTTGGTCTGTCGGAGAATGGAGTCCATTTGTCTGACAATGCTAGCCACAGTCAGTCGACACACTCGCGCAGTAGCAGACACACACAAAAAGGTACCGCAACCCACACAGACACACAACAAACACTCATACGCCTTCATATAAACACACACAGCACTGTCACACACAGATAAACACACTCCCTACTACTCAGCACTCTCTCAAGGGCACGTTCCAATAAAGCAGCATTGGAAAACAGCCATCTGATGGATTGGACCTGGAGACGGCAGCACAGGCAAATCCCCTAATGTGGCATAAATAAGGCTGCCGTGCTCCGATCGCTCTCTACAGACAATGTAAATTATATTGTCAGGCGCAGTCACTTCCCCACTTGCTGTGCAACTAACAAGAGTCACCCGCCAAATCTCGACAAGGAGAGGAGGAGCTACCAGTGGGAAGGGATAGGGGAATTAATTAAAGTGGCAACCCACTAACACCACACACACACACAGATACGAGCATGCGCACACACATATAAACAGATGTATTCACACACTGAGCCACACATATAGGTAGTGGATATAGTTTGATTCATTTCCCTTGCTCCAGGTTAGGACCCCCCCCCCCCCCCCCCCCCCCCCCCCCCCCCCATTCCTCTCCTGTGGCTCTCAGTGAAGGTCGATGCGACAGCTTTGCCGAGGAACAGAGGTGATACTGCTCAGCCATTTTGGAACTAAACTCCCTGCATGTCTGCCTGAGGCCTGCAGAGTCTCAGGGGACTGACAAACTCAACACTGAGGTCTGTGAATAATGTCAAGTGTGATACATTGACTTCTATCACTTCAGAACTTCCCACAGCCGCCTCAGACTGATTAAATGCAGAGCCAAGGACGAGAGATTTAGTGTCAGTATTAACCTTCGTGGGCTGCTCCTTGTCTTCCTCTTCTCTTCACACAGTCTTTTACCAAAATTGTCCTTCCTGTCTCTCGCTCTCCGTGCAGCTGTTTTTCGTCAGGCTGGTTCCAAGACTTTGTCAGAACACAGCTGTTTCATCCTCGCCAACTTTCTGTCTTCACAACAAGGCTCCGTTGCTATGGAGGAAATCAATAAAACCTGTCAAATGATTCTGCTTGGGTATCCTGCCACTCCTTGTAAAATGTAGTGACTCTTTGTAAAATGTAGTGACGATGCTAATGACAAGCCTCTATAGCTTCCTAGAAATAGCATGTCCCGATGACAGAGCAATAAACAGACTTCACAGGCTTCATTGGCAAACAGTTAAACAGAGCATGCAGCACATGTAAATGTTTCTCTAAAGCAGGGAGCCTAAAGCTACAGTAGACTGTGCAACCCTTGCAATTATGGCGCCATAAGTGGGCACATTCATAAGATGAGAAATGCTTAAAACAAACAGCATCTTTCACACACTCGTATTCTCACAAACACTGAAACCCACAAGTGCTCCTTCCTCGCAAGCTACCATGCATAGAAACAGCTTTGCCCTCTCTCTGTCAAACATTTCCTCCCATAGCCGGCTAAAAAAGTGTTTCCCAATGCTGACAGGGAGAATGGATGGCCTCCATTACGCCTGGCTACAAACACATTCCGCCAGGATGAAGGGGCTGTAAATTATCCTGCGAGCGAGCAGCCCAGGCCACAGCCGAGCCAACAACCCCCCCTCGCTTCTAATGGGGTTGGCCCATCCACAGCCTGCACCGCACTGAATCACACACCCTATACCCAAACATACACTGTCTCCTGTGTGTGTATATATACAGTATGTGTGTGTGTGCGCATGTCGCTGAAACAGAGGGGGTTCGTTGAGTCAAACACCTGGGAAGAAGTCCTTGAACACATCATCTGAATAAGTCCGATTTCACCAAGACATGCATGCGTGGTTGGGATCTCTCACGATGGGGGGGGGACACAAAGACTTGTGCTAAATTACAGCACAATAACTGTGCGACAGTCTGCACACTGACAGGTCTAATGCTGTAGAAACATCCGCAAAATGTTGGGTCAAATTCAGTTCACATGACACATGTGATGTTGGCAGCTGGAACGCCATCAAGACATCGCCCCGTGGCATGGTTAAATGCTAAGTATGTGCGCTTAAATCATTACATGCAAATACTAAAATGTCATGCTACATTGAGTTCCCACTAGGTAAAGCTTTTTCTTCTTTTGAGACAGTCCCCTTCCATTCTCACCCTGCAGCTCTGATAAGAATCCAGGTCCTCTCTTTTGGCAGTTGACAACAAAACCCCCAAAGGAGAAATCTTCCCACTGTAACTACCTCTCTCTCTTCTTTCTCGTGACATTTCATCCACACGTTTGTCTCTGCTGTTTCTTTTCATGCTGCCAGGAGATTCCTGCGTGGCCTGTTGTTTAATAAATGGGGTCACAAGCTTGAGACTTTTTTTTTGTAGCTCAGACAAGTTTGTTTGTCCTCGCAAGTTTCTGGGTGTGTGTTTCTGGATGTACATTTTGTTTTTAGGGCAACTTTGTGTTCACATGAAAGTATCAATCCCTTTGCATACTCCAGTATTTCTTTTATCAAGATATTTATGCACATAGATAGAAGATATAGAGATATAAGATTATAAGTATGAATAAATGGTCATGTCGATGTTTTTATCATTCACCGAAATGCTTCTATTGAATATGTCTGACATCCAATACCACCCATGCTCCTGCAATTAAGTTTCTTCATGCAGTTTATGTAACGGTGGGTTCATCCAAATGGCAAAAAAACATATTTTGAACTGCTCATACACCCTGTGCTTCTTTCCAGGAACAGTGTCCCTGTGTTCCTTTTTCATTTCTTTTCCTTTCTTTTCAGCTACTTGTCTTTATTTGGCTTTAGCTTTAGCCAACATTTCCCAGGTTAGGTAATGTTAGCATTAGCATTTTTTTTCTCAAATCATACCCCTGCTAGCCAGAAGCTGAGAGGTTGGCTTGCTGTTACTAGTACCTAATGTTAAAAAAATAACCAGTTATATAATAACCAGTTTCTTTTAACTACTTGAGTTTAACTCAAGTTTAACTTTTTCAAACTTTAACACAAATTTAGGAAAATATTTGTCAGAGTAAATTGAAAATAGTTAAATTTGATTGACAAATTTGTGCTTAATTAAAAGTTTTGCTTTTGCTTCATAGCCAACGTTAGCATTAACAGCTGTTTTCTTACCAGTCTAGAGGCAACGTCACCAAGAGCTGTCTCCAGCAGTGGAAAGCAACCCTCTTGCTTTGCTTGTATTTCTGTCTCCTCTTCTCTTCCTCTCAGTTAGCATGCTAACCAGCTAGCTTTGGTCTGGTTGGACTGTGTTGTCACTTCATTATCACTGAGGGTCCAGTCTGCCCTAAAGAAGTAGCGCTGCTCAGAGGGCGTATTATGACCTTGTCTTGTAAACGCAACGACGACTGAAGCTCTTGCCAAGACTGGTAAGTAAACGGCTGTTAATGTTAACACTGTCTATGTAGCAATAGCAAAACTTACAAATAGTTCCTTTCATCTTGAGGCCTTTTGATTGTAAATTGACAAGAGGAAAACTATTGTATGCAGTACCATAGAAATGAGAAGCAAAATAGCTGTTTCTTTTGAATTTTTATTTGTAAATTTTTGTTGCAGCACCACCAAAACAATTCCATTCACCTCAGTTGTAAAGGGATAGGAACAGAAATCTCAAAACCTGGGCAAATAAAATAAATAAAAAATTATTAAAGGGCGAGACACCACTAGGGATGTCACAATTTGGGTGAACTGACCCTTTAAAATTTCCTCTTGACTTATCAGTGCCCCTGCACACTGAACTCTTACCTGAACCACACAACCTGACAGAATGACCCCGCTCCTCGCCACGGGGCAGCCAGCTGCAGGGTCCTGCCTGAGGTGGAATAGGCCTTGGTGACAGGTCACATTACACCTGGGTGCTGACAGGGGGAAAGGGGTCAGTCCTGCTGTCAGGGCCAAGAGGTAACAGAGGAGGTGACCGAATGGGAGGAGGAATGGAGCTCCTTTCAGCGGGCCCTTTCCTGAGTGACAGGCAGCACAGCTGTGACAGTGATGGTGCATACCAGCACACATGGGCTTGAGTCCACACATACAGAGGTGGGAAGAGTACCACAGGAATGTAGTGGAGACCCAGCACCCAGAACCGTGTTTACCCATCATTTAAATTGCTGAATAGGTTTTACCACCTTGTAAAGCTGACATAAATCTTATTGACACAAAATTCTAGCCATGGTTAAAAGTGTTAATTCATGAGAATGCAGTCTTTCACAGTAAAAAGAAAAAAAAAAAGTACTTTTTAATAATCATTTTTTATTTCTATGATACACACTATATGAAATATTCAACAGATATTAAAAAAAAGAGTTTTGTAGATTATAAAATGTATTCAAAGAAAGTTACTAAATAGTTAAAGTTACTGGGAAAAGTTATCTAAAAACAAATTGTTACTTGCATGAGAATAATCAGACCATATTTCATGGAAAGTACTGAGGTTTTAATATGTGATATTAAACTCCTGTTATAATCACAAATAAATGACCCATAAAATAAATTTTATTCAGTAAAGCTAACAACATACTGTATATCTTTTGCTTGGCTATTAATTATCCAACTAGCTAGCAAGACCAATAAATATAGCAGAGCAACAACTTTGCTAACATAATATACAGCCTCACACTGTGAGTTGATAGCGTTTTGACTGTTACCTGTGGAAACATTTTAGCAATTAATAAGTAACAGAGTAACAGTGTTTTGTACTATTTTTTGGTGAACTACAACAATGAACTTCTATTATAAACATTTGAGCACAAATATGCTGAACATTGTATTTTTCATTAGCCTGGGCTCAGTTCACCGTTCAGCAGCTGGTGTTTGGCAGCCTTGTTCAACATCAAAGGTTTTAGATACATTAACTGATAAAAATGTTCCTGTCGTCAGTGAAAAGAGAAGTTTGAGTCACTCAAAAAGATTCGAGACACTCCCCTCTGTGAACTGTTTCATTAACTTATTAAGTCATTATCTCATTAACCAATTTCACCTACACTCTTGCCCTTTTTTCTTCATGCCTGTGTTACTTTAATGAGTCTAAATTAATAGTTGTTACATGACACCATTTGCTAGAATTTCATTTTCATATTTCAGTTCGATCAAATGGGATTATCCGTATATTTCTACATGGAGTCAAAAAGACATGAGTGTATCTGAGTCAAGATGTTGTAACTCCTCATTTTCGATGTGCTGACACACACATACATTTGTGTGTGCGTGTGTGTGTGTGTCAGGCTGTCTGCCTCAGTGTTTGGACTCTGTGTCTTCTCCTTTCCTCCCCTGGCTGTGGAGTAGAGACTGGCCACCACAGTCATCCCTTTCCTGTCAGCACTGTCGCCCCATTTACCCTGCACCCATTCATCAGCCTGTAAATGAAGTAGCAGGTTTATTAGGCTGCGGTAAAACAATCCACCCTCCCACCACCATCCAAAGCCAGCATGCAGAGACAGCCAGCTCCCTGCTGGCTGGACTCTGCTGACAAAGCTAGTGTGCCTCTTTGTATGAGACTGTGAGTGTGCACCAGGTGAGCAAACCACGATGGCCGGTTGGCAATCATCCTAAAGCAAACAAGCCGCAGTGTGAGCAAAAATCAGTTTGTTTAGTCTTGATTCTCTCTTGGTATCTGTATTATGAACAGCATACATAATATTTCACTATGTAAAAGATGTATTCTAATATGTATATGTATAATAATATAATATAAGAAGTGGTATGTAAAGATTAACCGATGTATGATACGACAGAATTACTCTCTCGCACTTCTGTGTGAGTGTGTAAACTGCTGCTGTACTTGCTTGCATCCACAATGTCACGACGCCCACACTGAAAGAAATGTTGGACAATTGTGTACAACCATGCATTACATCTTTCCATTGTATTAACAGTCTTCAAAAATGCACATTTGTATCATCAATTTGCCAACAGGACCTAAAATCTCACTGCTAATTTAAGAAGGTGTGAGTGTGTCTGTGTGTGTATGTGTGTGTATGTGTCAGTGCATGTGTCCTGCCCCTCTCCAGCTAGCTAGCAACATTTTCAAGCCATACACATCACTCCAACATTGAAAGAAATGCTGGATGACTCTGTACAACACCGTTGCATCAGCAGTCTTTAAAATTGGCAGTTATATCGTAAAGCAAGTCAGTGGCACCTCAACCTCATCACTAATTTATGAAGGTGACTGTTATTTTCCATAATGATCATCCTCCTTGGAAAAATATGTATTTAAATATTTATTTTCAGCACAATCGTGGTGAATAACAACTTGAAATCATTTACACCTGTCATAAAACATAATTGTACAGTGGAAATATTAATCAAGAAATAAGTGACAAGACACAAGACATATGCCAATAGATAGGATTAAATGACGATGAAGATTAAATGATGGGTGGTGATAAAATGCATAGATATTTTGATATTTAGTCACACTTTAAACTAATGAAAATCCAAAATAATATCAAATTGTAATGTCCGATCCTCTGTCGTATTGTTACAGATGTATCTGTGTCATAAATACATACTGTGGGAGAAGTACTGTGGTGACCGCCTTGTGTGCTCATGTGTGTGTCCCTGCTGCTGCGGTGTGTGTGGGAGGTGTCCTGTAGCAGGGTGTCAAGCAGTGAGGCGTTGATGGTGATTCTTGGTGACCAGCCTGTCTCCACTGGAGCCGCTCTGCTGTCTCTGCGCAGACCTCTCACTGTCAGTGAGATCTGAGCTGTGCCTGCTGATAGATGCTCGCAACAAACAAATGATTTTGACAACAGGAATGAAAGCCACGGAGGAGGAGGGTCTCTGCTGTCTTTTCACTCCTCAAATCAAAGTATAGAGACGCTGACCTCTTAAGGTCCTTTAATTTCTCCCTTTCTTTCTCTCTCTTATTCTCCTTCACACACTGCCACCATTTGACATGTTCACCATGATGACAAGCTAGTTAACATCCCCCTGCTCACATGACATTTGCACAGTCTCATCTTGCTGGTGTTGTTGAGCCCTCACTAATAACCACACACACACACACACACACACCCACCCACACACACACACACACACACACACACACACATAGCGTAGGGGATAGAAATCGCTGAGCTATTTGGGTATGTCAGTCCGATGTGCAGAGCAGTTTGTTGGCTCGCCAGGCAGGATTACATCAAACAGACAGGCCTCTTCTATGGAGGTCTGGCCTCTCTCTCACAAACACATACACACACACACACATACACGCGCGCACACATATACACTCTGTCCTGCAGGTAATTAGAAGCTGGAGGTCTTCCATCAAACACAAACTCACCCTCTTGACTCAACAAATATTGATAAAGAGTCCGTCCACAGTGATTCAAGAGCAACCACGCAGAAAAAAAGTGTCTCCATCAAGGTGTTGTTTGCCCTATTTGATGTCATAAATACACAGCCATGAATACATAGCCCCCATTGTGTGTGTTCATAGGTAGATAAAGGCCTGCAGGTACAGCACATCTGTGTATGAGGACAAACACATGTGCCACACAAACACACACCCAAAGTGAGTTCAAGACACAGGCAGCCAAGTATTAGTGTGAAGCCAAGCGTGAGGCATGAGTGTCAGTCAGGGCAGATCATCCTATCTTCTTTGTCTGTCTGTCTGTCTGTTCACCTGTGTGTGTGTGTGTGTGTGTGTGTGTGTGTGTGTGTGAGAGAGAGAGTCTGGCTGGCTGTTTGTAGCTCAGCCTGGAGTCTATCCAGGCCATCACTCACACTTTACCCAAGGAGAGGGTGTCGGACAGGTTTTATTAAAACTCTGTCAGAGGGTGTGTGTGTATGTCTGTGCGTGCGTGAGTGAGTAAGTGAGTGTGTGTGCATGTGCATGCATCTGCCTCAGGCTCAGAAGAGATATCATCTCTCCCTTGACATGTTCTTTCATCTTGCCTTTTTTCTTCTTGACAGACACCATTTTGGTTGCCAGTCATTTTTTTTTTTCACTCAGGCCTTTCCGCAAGGCTGACTTAATCCATTGTATTGTGTGCGGCAGCGCCTGGATTACTGTGTAATGCCATTTCAGTCATATCATCAGCAGAAACGAATACTCAAACGTACTGCTAGTCAATCATAAAATCAAGACCTTAAAGGACAGGGTTAGATTTTTAAGTTTATCTTAATATAATGCTCAAATGCCACATGTACTGAATGTCGAAAAGGTTATTAGGCTCTGTAATAATTCCTCCTGCCCTTGAACTGATCCCCGCCAATCACCACTATGCTGCCATCTTTAGCTAATATGAAGCTTTAGCAGTTTGAATTAGCCAAATTTAGTTACTACTTTCTTTTTTAGAACTTTTACACACACATACATAGAGGACAAAACACTCCAGCACACAAATCTGAATACAGCAAGGGAAAGAAAGATTTCTTTCTGTTCATTTTGAGCACATCTAAGCTGTGTCCCAATTCAGGGTCAGTATCCATCGGGGAACTCGAAGGCTGGATCAAAAGGAGATGGTTTGGCGTACAGAGTATCTCCACCTTGCATCACTAGCAGTGTCCACCTTACCACTGAGCGCCACTCCTGTCACCAGGCAACCTTGGCAACACGTAACTTTTTTTTATTTTATATTTTTAACAAAAAGTGGCTTTTTAACAGTTGTACCGTTAGCTGTTCAACTGAACTGAAACCCAATACTTACATTTAAAAGTGCAATCCTCAGTTGCCGTTGTTCGCTGCCATATTATTTTTGTTACTGGTGTGCAATGAATCTTGGGATAGGTTGGCCCATGAGGGGATCCACTCATTAGAGCCTTCGTTGTCCACGAAAAGAAGGCCACATTTCTCGGCTGCATTTGAAGGAGCCTTCGAAATGGGACAGCCTAGTCGTGCCAATGTGACGTAATGGGTTTTCAAATGCAGCCTCTGAAGGATGTGGTCCCTGAATTGGGTCACATCTCTAGTAAGTCAGTTCCTTCAACAAAATTTCAGCACATGCAACCACCAGGGAGGAGCTAGTATCTAAAAAGACCTAGCTAGCTAGTTAGCTAGCTTAGTTCAGGCAAACTCCACAAGAAATACTGTCCAGAGATACACAAAATAACCCAGCTAGCTAGTTAGCTAGCTTAGTTCTTGCTCAGTTCTAGCTTGTTAATGACAAACTCTGTGTTTTGGAAAAAAAGGACTCAATCAACATGTTTTAATGATTTATTTTAAATCTAAGACTACACATATTAGCTTTGACTGATCTTATGACAGGACCTTTCACAGTACAACTGTTATTTCTGTAGCTGCACTAGAACCATGTGCATTATGGACAGGGGGAAATATTATGGGAACCAATGATGTATCAAGACAGACTTGAAAAAATCAAACACACCTGTAAATGATCAAAACAGCACAGAAAGGCAAAGTGGTGGGATAAAGGTACATCCAGTGATGGTTTTTGTTTTCACCTGGATGCCGTCAGCTATGAGCCACAAAGTTGTAATGCAGCACATCATAAAAATAACACATCGAGCTGCTGCTGATAGAGGTGTCTCCACAAATGAATTAGTTCTTATTGCTACATGAAGAAGAGGGGAGAAAGCCACACACACAGCAGGCACAGTAATTAAAACGCTGAGACAAGGCTTTCCCTGTACGATAGGCTCTCTCCCCCTCCCCAGCTCCCACCCTCCCTTCTGAGCTGCTCGCTCCCATCAACAGGCCGTAAGTTTTTAATCATGTTGAAATGATTTATTTAAACGTCAGGCAATGTGTCACCTCTCTTCCTTTCATTTTTCAAAATGTTTGTGTTCTTTGCTGGATGATAAATTTATCTTCAGACAACCCCAATATGACTAATTAACTTTGAAATATCAGAACCAGATGTCGAGCTGAAGGAAGTTCTTAACAGGCAGCCAAGAGAGCCGGCTCACCTCCTGCCTCCCTCCTCCAACAACAGCCCTCCTCCTCTTTCCTCACCCCTACCCCCTCCCCTCAAACAACACCAGCCTCCTCCAACCTGCTCCTGCCCTCCACCGTACTCTTGGCCTCAGTTTTTTTTTTTTTTTTTTTTAACACACCTTCCTTAGAAGTCGGAGCTGTTGAGAACCAACACGTTGCAGAGGGTCATAAATCTGGCAGTGTGAAGTTAACCTGCACATGCCCTGTGTTTACCTCCTCCTCCTTTTCCCCTCTGTGTCACTCAGCACCTCCACCTAATTTATTCTCCTCCCTCCCTACTGGCTCACTTTTCTCACTCAAGCTCCAAAGATCCAGGTTTTAGAGAAATATTGAGCTTATGCCCAGAAAGTGTAACCAGACCAAATTTATGCTCTCAGACCATCAAAAAAGTCCAGATACTACTTTTAAACTTATTCCCCTCTTTTTTTTTTTTTTTTTTTGCAGCTAATCTCAGACAAATGTACTTTTTCATGATTTATGTCACTCTTTATTTCCGCCTAATGTCAAAAATGTTTGGATCAAGAGACTTAAGTGGGATATGAATTCTGTTCCTCCATATTCTGGCTCACACAGCGATAATGTTTTGAGTTGGAGCGGTGGTGAAAAATCTTCTGTCCCTGCAGAAATGCCTAGAAAAAGCAAAGGGCCCCTGCAGGAACATTGCAGCACTGACACTTTGACAGTTTGCCATGAGTGACGTCTGATCTGTACAAATTTCAGGACTAATAAATCTACCTGTCAGAGCTTGGGACTTGAAAGGGCCGCAGCCCTGCGGCACAGCTTTAACACAACTTGTGTTGATGAAATTCTGTAGGCTGGAGAATTATAGCTGTCAGAAAAACGCCCACATCAAACCTGAAGCCTTGGCGTTCTTTCTTTTTTCCCCTCCACTCTCTCAACACTCATATATTGCTCATATTCACTTCCCTCCCTCTCTCCTTCCCTCCCTCCCTGCTGCCTCTCCCTTCCAGACATCTCTCTTTTCCTTCCTGCTGTTCTTTCTCAATGCTTGGAAAATGAAACATAGGCGTCCTTTCATGGCTTGGTGACCATCATTACATCATTTTGACACCCCGAAGACCCTCCCCCCTCCTACACACACACTTCCTAGTTCTTTTAATCGCTTGCTCTGCTAATGCAAAAAGTTCGCGCACAGATAATAAGTTGTCAGGGGTAACAGCCGGGCGTGTCTCGCCGGCTATCATGCTCTGAACTCTCTCCTGGCATCTGGCCATGATGGAGGACAAGAAGGAGAAGTGATCCCCTTGGCTAGCCCAGGTTAAAAATCTGGCTCCGTCACCAGAGAATCAGAGTCACCAGCCGGGGCTTAAATGGACCTGAAAGGTGGGAAAGCGACACATGATTTCACAAGAAGGGGTGTTGTATGTGGGTGATTTAAACACCAAAAGGCCCATAAATCAGCTACCCACCACTCCCCTCTTGCCACCTCCTCCCATTTCCACATCCTTCCAGGCCCACTGCCCACTCCTCTCCCTCCCCTTTTCACTGGATTTATTCCTGTTTATCTTTGATCCCAGACCGGTTTGCTGCTCATGTCCTTTCAACCCGAGCCGATGTATCCTGTGGGTGATAAATCATCTGCGATTGTTTGGATACTTTGCTGCCGCCGCTGATTTTCCTGTAAACGTTTTGAGAGGGGTGGATCATATTTGCATTCTACAAAGCGCTGTTGTCGGTGTTAAAAGTTCACTGGAGGCCTGGGGACCAATGGCAGCCCGAGCTTATTGATTTAAATGTCAAAAGGTGTGCCTTTTGCATAAGGTTGGGACACCCGGTGCAGTGTGATCACTCATTGACAGCTGAGTCAAAGAGCCCGTGCAGATGCTCTGCTTTATCATTGAAATGATTCAGTCAGCTGTGTGAGCTTGCTAGCTTTTACCTATATGGGCAGGCAGTGGAATAAATATGAAATCACACTTGGAGAAAGGGTGTCATATAGTGGTTAGAGAGGCTGTCACACAGCCAAAAGTTCACACATTCAGTCGCTGTAACAGCCACTTTGTGCCTGTCATGCATGACTCACTCCTTTCACACTGTCATTTTAAATACCTAAATTGCAAATCAGATTGCATTCCATGACTTTAATTCACTTTGATCACCTAAGCTATTTTTCATCAGTCATATCACATAAAAGAGTGACAATGGAAATATCTTTGTTCATTAGCCCCATGCTGAAACAGCAGCAGTCATTTACACTACACACACAGTCACCGCAGCAATCTGTCAGTCCATGTGCTTGTCAATCACTCCGCGTCTCTGTGGGAAGCCGGCTCTGACTGACAGGCCGTGTGATCTCTCCCAAGGGCTGGCAGGAAGGCAACAAAAGGCCCGGCTACAGTAATTGGCAAGATAAAGACATCCCGCCAAAGCAGCACTGTCACTCATTTGGTTCCAGAGCAACGAATCAACATGAAACACGCCACACCAGTTAACCAAAGGGAAAGTATGCTTGTCGCCTAACTGGTAACCAATCAGAGGGCCAGCTCGGGGTCACTTCCCTTGGTGACTGGCTGAGAGGTGACCTGTTTAAACTAACACACCACAGCCCCCCCCCCCCCGGATTCACCTCTCTAACCTTCTCACCTCCACTCTCCCCTCCCGTGTACACCCTGACCCCTGACTGACCTGCTGGCCCTTTGCTTAGGTCAGCTTACAACATAAACGCCCCCACCCCCCACCCCCGTCTGCTCAATCTTACCCCTATCCTTCACACACCTGGTTCTCATTCCTCACATTTCACTTTCCATCAGTGCTGCGGGAGGGATGCCATGTGTCTGTCTGTCTGTTTGGAGGCAGCGGCAGGAGAGCGTTCAGCTGCCAACGTGAAATAAACCATTACTGAGCCAGAACCTTTAACTGTTAGACTAGTGAGTCAGATTTAAATGTAGATAAGGTTTTCTTTGACAAGGAAGGCTCTTTGTATAAGAGATAGTCTGTCCCAGATAAGGACTGAAATGTCACAACTCAAACATGGTGAATTACCCTATAGTTATTTTAGTGTGGAGTAAAACAGTCCTTTGCTGGTGTCACAGTCCACTCAGGGAGGTCACAGAGGGTATCTGTGACTTCCAAAGAGGTCCTGTCACAGTGTGTGTGGGTTACTGAGGTTGTCTCCTGATGCCCTGTGTATGACCTCCCTCTCTGTCCTCTCTCAATCACCCCTGTCTCCTCAGACACCTCTCCTCCTCCTCCTCTTCTTCTGCTGCAACAGGAGAGCAGACCAAGCAGGGGGGCTCCCTCTCACTGAAAGCCTCCAAAGAGGGACCCCCTGCGCAGCATGTAAAAGCCCTCTCTCATACATTCACATACATGGGGATCCCGTGTCGGCCTGCCTGACTCTTCATAGGGTAGTCATTAGTCATCAGGCAGATCAAAGGACAACCGCAGGAAGTGAAAGGACCCTGACAAGGAGGAGTCCATCTGGCTGGCAGGCCATCGCTCATCCTCAGCTGACAGGGAGGCACACTCTCCATCCGACTGCTGTCTCCGCTCCGGGCCTGTGCCTGAAATCTGGCTCATTTCTCAGGGAGAAGTTAGTCTTAGATTAAAGTTAATGTGGCTGATTTGACTTCACTGTGACAGAAGACGTGAACTTCAGTCCCACAGGTCTCTCCATACTGTGAAATAATTCATATTTCTGCCCAGTATAGTATTAATTCAACAGTTAGTCATACTAAGATGTGGTAAAAGTTATGATACACACAGATCCTTTCTTTTAGTTTAGAAAACTGACAGCTCAGGAGTCTCATGGTGTAATTATTTCATCAAGAGCAACTATTTTTAAGGTTCGCTCAGGGCTTCTGTGCAAAGTCTCAAGGTTGGTGTATTTTTAAACTTTGGACAGAGCCAGGTCAGATGTGTCTCCTGCTTTCAGTCTTCACGCTAAGTGAAGCTAATCGCCTCCTGTTCTAGCTCCCCACGTAACACACAGACATAAGGGCGGTGTCAATCTAACTCATCTAACTCGTGACGAAGTGAATCAGTGTATTTCCCAAAATGTTGAACTATTCCTTTGGGGGTTTTTAGCACCATGAGAACCTGCAAGACCCACAACAGGTTTAAGAGCTGATGTTATCGCTCTTTGTTGTTTTCATGCACATCAATGGAAATGTTTCAACAGGTGTTGAACCACTGAGGAGATCAGTGAGGTTGAAAAATGTAATACAAGTGACAACCTGTGTGTTTGATCATTACTCATCATCATCAGTCATGTCTTAACTTCCTGTGTTAGAGAAAAACTAAACCGACTGGTCTATATATCACATATTACACACTTTACACCTAATTACCCCCAAAACTGCAACTAACCACCGTCCTGAGCCTCTCTGTACAGAGACCCGTTATATTGCTGTTAAGAAGACCCCTCATTGTGACGCTTTCGCTTGTTTACACTGACCCAAACACAGCTGGCATGATGCCGCCACAGATGGCATGCTGGCTTTGCAGAATCAGAGGCGCAATGTCCTTACGAAGATGTCAACCCGCCTCTGTGACCACCTCTACTATGAGCCCCCCCCTCGATTTCTTATTTGTACCATTTCTGCAGAACAGTGAAGTGGAATAAAGGTGCAACATTCCCACCATGAGCAGTCTGTGCAGAAAGGGGCGATAGTCACAGTGACCTATCAAATTTCACCTCTTCCTCTTGACTTAAACACCAATCTGTCCAAATCCCGATGCCACAGCTGCCTCCATGCTGTCCAGTGTATTTTCACTTCAACTCATGAGAAATCCAAAGTCCTGCATAATGTGAGGTCAAAAACTGAACTGACTCTTCAGCTGATCGATGCAAGTAAAGTCATGAGGTGAAACAGGTGATTATCATCATGTAATGGACCATATTGATTCATATAAATAACATAATAACATAGATAAATAACATTTGAATTAATAACAGAAAGAAAGATTTGACTGATATGATATACTGTATTAACAACAGTTACTGTGTGTCTTGGATCAAACTATGTCAGTGACCTCTTGACCCCGCACAGAGCTCATTTGGAGAACCTCAGGCAGGTTCCTGTCTCTTCTTCCCCTGGAAGGGTCACTCTACTTAGGGCTTACTTGTTCCTTACTTACATACTTTGTAGACAGTGACATAAATACATGTAGTTGTTGGTAGTACTGAAGATAGTGATTATGAGTGTTGCTGTTATTGCATAAAAGAGTTACGCAACATGCTAAAGCAACAGCAGCGAAAAATGACCATGGTGGTTTTACAATAAGTGAGGGCAATGCGAGAGCTGATGCCCATCCACCGTCATCCCTCAGCCCTCCCCACCCACCCTGGCCTGTCTGCAGGGTGACCCTTCCCTTTCGCTGCGTGACTGAGCGCCTCTCCTGCCGCACAGGAGGCATCAATTACAGGCCCCGGCTGTCCCGGTGTCACTGCTCTGTAATTAATGGGCTCTCCCGGCGCTGCGCCATGGGGCCTGGCCTCACCGTGAACTCCACAGGAATTCAGAGACAAACACACACACACACACACTCAAAGTTGTACACACACAACAAAACACCCACACACACTCTCACATGCTGTGTGCAAGTTTCATGTTGCTTGTGAATCACTGGATACCACCTGCTTACGTGATTTTTTAATGTGCACTTAAACATGTTTAAAAATACCGGTCACACATGTTCACAAACATTAACACTTGCATGCATACGTACTGAAGAACTCACACCTAATAATTCACAAATACCTGTTCCAAAAATACCCTCCTGTTCCTTATACAGACACACACACACACACACACACACACACACACACAGAGGCCCAGCCCCCTGGTGCCTGCCCCTTCATTTGTCAATCAGCCAGACAAACAGAAGCACAAGGTCCCCCAGGTCATAGGGTCATGGGATCCTGTGATTCCTTTGCTACCCTAGATCTCAACATACACACACACACACACACACACACACACACACACACACACACTAGAGCCACCACCCAGTCATACTAATCCACAAAATGATGTCAGCTCCCTTTTTTCAACACCATGAATCCTGTTGACTTTTAAATGGTTTCTCCAGTTTTGTTGTCGAGTGCAGATTCTTCCTGTGGCAAACATGCTTGCTATTACTACTCTGAGCTTTTCCTCTCCCCTTCAGTTCCTGCTTTTATTCCCCCCCACCCCACCGCTTTCCTCTTGCCCTCCCTCTTTTTTTTTCTTTATTTCTATCTTTCCCCTCGCTCCCTCCTTCAAACATCACGCCTGGAGCTGACACTGAGCGTGACCCTGCCTTTATTGTTGCAGCGGGGCAGAGGCGCAAACACAGGGCAGGGACTGTCACCCCTGTGATTAAAGAGCGCATGTTTTCAGTCAAACGCCTCAGAGGGGAGTGATCCCAGAGAAAGAGAGAGAGGGAGGGAGGGAGGAGAGGGCGGGGGAGAGGCTCAGAGTTGAGCGGGGAGATAAAGAGCTTCTAACGTTTTCACAGATGAGGAATAAAAGCGTTTTGGAAAGTGAAATGGCACAAAAGTGACATTTGCAGAGAGGTTTGGCTACATTGTGCTGATAGTGGCATTTTATTAACATTAATACATATCAGTTTTCCACAGATTATATGATAAAGTAGTCTGTTTAACAGCTTTCGGGGGGTGACAACGTGAAAAACATGCACTGAACTTTGTGTCACCATGCCTTAAGGAGCTGTTAACCCACTGAAAGATTCAATTAGTCTGGAATTTTAACATCACATGACGGTCCAAGAGCTGTTTCAGAAGCCTTTTCTGCTCTAAACCTGTCATTTTTCAGGCTGTTAACAGGCGAAAAATATATTGACATTGTCATCTAGGCTCCATAAACCCTAATTTGGACCACCACATGTGTGCAGGCAGGACCAACAAAATGCTGCTATAGGGAGATTTGTCCTTGGCAGCTCAGAATGAAGCAAATAAAAGAGCGGCTTGTTGAGTTATGGCTCCGGGTAGGAAAAAGAGAGAGTCATAGATGTGACATTTTGACCATTAGACCTTGCTCCGCAAAATATTATTTTTATTAATGTGAACAGGAATCGGTTTCTCCTACAACACTCGCGAGGATTAAAACAAATAGGGCCAAGAAAGCGCCAAGCAGGGAAAGAAATAAATAAATAGCAGGGCTGCCTCCATATTTCATGTAACAGTCACCTCCAAGAGCCTTGGGCCTCTGTGTTAGGCGTCCAAGCTAAACACTTGGAAGTTTGCTCAGTCATAAATTAACGACTTGACAGTCAAAAGTGTTCAAACTAATTTGTCAAATCTTGCTCGCTTTTTTTTTTTCCACAGTTTAAATTCATTACAGCAGTTTTTCTTTCTTTCCACAACTCTCCCAGAAATGTGATTCCCAGTACCTCGCAGTCCTCTGAAAAGATCATTCTGGAAACTGAAATCATTCGACTGTACATCACATGTGCTCAGACCAAAATACATCAATTCCCCTGCACAGAAATAGGTTTGAATTAATTCCCACCCAAGTACAATTTATCTCCACGGGTTGCTGTCAAGGGATTGGGCTGTGAGGAACCTCCAGGCATCAGATCAACATTCATGGCGCATCAGCTCAACAACTTGTATTTCTGTTAATTCAGCAGTCGTGTTCTGCTAAAGTGGGATAATTACTATTGACAAGTTTTTGCCAAACATGCCAGCGCAGAGTAAATACAGATGATGCCTTTGGCTCAAAACGTCAGATAAACAGACAACGCTGCTGCATGAGGGCTGTGCAGCAGAGTACCCATAATGCACTGTAACTTTTCCTGCAACTGATTCCCTGTGACAGTGTGCACAGGGTAAACATAGACCCCCTTTCTTTACTCTCTTCCTCACACACTTGTCCTAATTCCCAACCAGGAGCCCAGATGGTTATGAGCCAGGCTGTTTCCTCCTGCTTCCAGTCCTCATGCTAAGCTTCTCTGACTGTCTCCTGGATGCAGCTTCATTTTTAATGGGCACATATGAAAGTGGTATCGAACCTCTCATTTTACTTTATTTCCCCAAATTTTGAACCATTCCTTTAACTTTCCGTAGTCACCTCAACAAGCGTTAAAGATAAATTATTAGGATTAAAAACCAAGTTTAAAATCAAGCTGCTTCAAAATAAAACATAATCATATTATTACCATGAAGTCCGTGACAAGCCTTTTGTTTTGGTGTAGCACATCTTCACAGCCTATGGGCACAGAAACCCACCACGGTCCTTGTTCAAACCTCTTCCTCTCTGCACCCAACCCTCTGATCCAGTGCCTGACACATGCCAGCTCCCATCTCTCATCATCACTTCTACAGTCGCATACGGATCCATTTTCCCTCCCCGCTCCCTTACGTGCACGTGTGTGTGGCCTGTGTGGTTGTGAATGCATATGAGCGTGCGCGTGTGTGTGCTGTACGCAAAGAGACAGACAGGCACACGAGCATGAAATCCACCAAACCTCCTCTAATTCCCCCTGTAATTTATGGCTCTCAGATACATGTCATACTTAGGCTAAACAAATGGTCCTTTGTCACTGACAGCAGCCTTTGATCAGGAAGAATCGGATTCGCTGTCTTTGCTGCTGCACCGGATCTGCCCCGCACTACTGCTACTGTGCAAGGATTTCTACTCACACACACACACGTACGTACGGCCTAATGGTGCTGAAAGTTTTCCACTCACACCTCAGCACACACACGTTCTCTCTAAACTCAAAGCACGACTCCCCTCATCAGTTTACTCTGAACTTGTGACCCGCGGCTAACACCCCGTCCTCCTCCCACATACCCAGTCACTCTGCAGGACGTCTTTACAGCAGGCCCCACTGGGTGATTGACAGTCGAGGGGGAATTATTGAGCTGCGGGAGGACAGAGGGAGGGAGGTGAAGTTCTGGGGTCAGGCAAAAGCAAGAAGCAGTAGAGAGTTCAACATCTGTAAAGTCACAGCGGCTGACGTGAACCCTGTACAAACTGCCAGGGCCCCTGCCAGGCAGGTTCGCGCGCACACACACACACACACACGGATACACACGTTCTCACCTGTTGGCAGCCATGTTGGAAGCCACTCACTGCAGATTCCATCCAAATGAAAACATAAGGTTTTGGCTGGGATGTTTTGAAATGTGTGGCGAGGTGGGATTCTTTTTAAGCTGTCAGCCAGAGGGACATGCAAATGAATGTGTGTGTGTGTGTGTGTGTGTGTGGAGTAGCAGTGTAGAGTGATTAAGCACGTCAGTGCTGGCCTGTGGGATTGACAGTAACGCCGGCTGACTTGGGCACACAAGGGGGAGAAAGACTGGGGGCACTTGTGTAACAGAGACACACAGGCAGGTACTGTTCTCCCGCCGAGCTCGAAACAAACCGCTGTTGACATCCCTGTCACCAACACTCATTTCTAGCGCTCAACGAGATTAGAGTCAACTGGCGGCGGTAGAGACAGAGGCATCAAATTAAGCGAAAGCGGCTGACAGCGAGCATGTTCAGCGCGCTGGCTTTCTGCAGGCTGTTTTCTTCCGCTTTGCCTTGCATGAAATGTTATCTTTCAGCCTGCATTCCAAGAGGAGGGATCAAAGATTAAATTCGGGGTAGATTTGGGGAGCCGTTTGAAGAGCGAGCACACCAAAAGGAAAAGTGTGGGTTCAAAAAAGGTGAACTTTGAGGCAGAGATGTGTTCAAGACATGCCTGGTAGACAGAGTTCATCATTTGGTTTCAACTTTTGCAGACTTTGTTGTCATGACATGGGAATAATTCATCTCTCCCTCTCTGTTACACACATGTAGATATCGTGTTCCCCCACCCATTCACTCACCCACCCACCCACATACACTTTGAGACATCTTATCCCTCACACACACGCGCACACACACAAACAAACACAGTATCCCCACCCACCTACCTACCCATGTGCTCACACGTAGGCTTTTTGACAGAGTGAAGTTGTCAGGGAAATGGAGAGGAAATGACACAGGGCATATTTTCACAAATCTCCCCTGTTGGCATACTCCGCTCTGGCACAGGGCCTGTCAGCGGCTTGTCTCCTCAGTTTAGCCATCAGACACAGTCAGAGTGCCAAACACACTGGGACACGCTTGTCCTTAGACAGGAGGGAAGACAGAGAGAAATGTCAACGCAGGGAAACAGAGAGGTGTGTGTATGTGTGTGTGTGTGTGGAGAGGTTTGTGAAAGAGATGTTGAAGAGGAGACAGAAGCTGAAGTGGAGAGGGAAAATGCAAAGTGAGAGAGGCAGAGAATAAGAGAAGCATGGTCAAAGGAAAAAGGGTTAAACTTATGTAGTGTTGAAGAAATTTCACATGCACAGAAAGATGTGAAGTCCAACACTACCCCTGCCCCTCTAACTGCCGCTCCCCCTAACAGAAATGTCAAACGCCAGGCCATTATCCCTTTTACCGGTACTGTAACATAAACCACGGGGCTCGGGGCACCGTGTGTCACTGCGACTTTGGGAAAGTGACTTTGACGAGGTGGCGGCCGGCCAAGGCAGGCGGTCCGCACATCTACCTGTTTCACTGGAGGCACCGCATTGGCCCTGATGGCTGTCTCCCACAACCCCCTGCTCTGCTGCTGCCGCCGCTTCCCCAAACACACGCAGTCCCCAGCTGCGTACGCCACGGCTGCAACAGACAGTCTGCTGTTCTGCTGCACACCTCGGGGCTAACACAGCCTCCTGTCACAGAGCCCAACTAATTATCTTGGCATTAAGAGGAAAAACACCAACAGGAGATGTTGCACATATTTCAAACAAATGTTGAGACCGTGTATCCTGGATGACAGGCATAGCAGAGGCCATGGTTCAGGCTATTGCACCAGTTACTTTAAAGCAGGTGTCTCAAACTGTCGGCTACGAGGCAATTTCATAACTAAACTCATTGGTAAATCCTTTTTTTTACATTTTGATTTTTCCCAGCCCCCTACTTCGTTTTAAAATAATCGTTTATTCTTCTACAGTAGCAATGTTGTCAATAAACACTTTAGCCAGGACCAACAGCATGTGAATTAGCGCGGTGGTCCTGACACCTGAAACCAAAACAAGTTTCTCTGAGCTAAAAGGAAATGTCAATCTAGAGCACCAGAAGTAAAAGTCTTGTTCATCCTCTGCATAGAAAGTATTAGAGGACTTGTTGTTGAGGTGTTTTCTAAGCTTAGATGGGTGTAAAAACTGCACATTGTAGAAATCCAATAATAAATTGACCAGTATGAATAATTTAATTTGAATTCTGGGTTGGTTTTGGATGAGTGCAGTAACTATGGGATGGTATTTTTTTCCAATTGCAATGACAAATTTAATAAAGCTTTGAATCGCACCTCCAACTGGCTTCATCTCTGTTGCAACAATAGCAGTGGCTCATGGGTATCGTAGTATAAACCACGATCTATTTTGTACTAAAGAGAAGAAAGTCAAAATACTTAAAATGATAGTTGGGGTTATTTGATGCCGGGTAGTGTGAGCTACTTATCGTTGGAACTACATTTTCTTCAACTGTTTAACCACTGTATTCTTACGCACTAGCGCTACTACACTTCGCTCCTTCTGACTCAAAGAGCAGCTCGAGTGATACAGCGCATGCTGTTGTTGTGCGTAGGAATACGGCAGTTCAACAGTTCACAAGCTGTGGTCCCAAAGGGAAGTGCTGCTTAACGGCAAGGTAAAGCGGTCCCGGCCCGGTCCACAGCTGCACATCACTCAGTCTGCTTCTCTGGACTGGTAACTACCTCACACAACCCCACATTAAATAAAATGAACCTTCCCTGCAAACCTGGTGAACCATAACGTAAAGGGTCCTTAACTTTGTCAAAGACGTGTTTCTATATTGAAAAACACTGAGGATATTAAAAAACAACTGTAGGATTTTACTCCCAAGTTGAGGCTCCTCCCACGTCACAGCTGTAACTGAATGATCGCTTCATCAGTCGTGTTTAGAGCACGTCAACACCACAGTAGTTGGTGACATTCACGTTGAAGGGTAAACAGCTGAAGGAGAGTGGAGGTCAGCCTGCTGCTGTCGGGCTGCATGAAAGCCTCATGGGAAAGACCTGAGGCCAGAGCCACCTTTCACCACCACCCTGTCTACAACAGGGACAGCACCAGGAGTACAACCAAGGACACGTATGTCTGCTGCTGATTCCTCTGTGTGTGTGTGTGTGTGTATGTGTGTTTGTTTACATCATTCTGCTGGTTTCTGCCAAGGGACTTTTGATTATCCTGTCCTGAGGGAGCCGTCTCCCTGGGGAGCGTGGGTGATTAGCTTGTGGCTATAGCCTGTCACTGCTTCCCCCCACTTCACTGCACACACACACACACACACACACTCAAAGTTCCTCACACATATTGCACACACTGGGAAGGGGAGATACGGTTAACATGTACTCCCTAGGCAGTGTGAGGTCACCCAGTTCTCTATTTCAAAGGATACAGGGTCGCCGCCGAGCCAGCCGAGGCCCCGTGGAAGCAACCAGTCATGTGTGATTTTCCAGTCCAGTGCTCCGTGATGAGCAGGTCTGGCCATGGCTCAGCCCCCAGGGCCCGGCCCGCAGAGAGACTGGCGGGATTGGAGCTTGTCCACCTTCTGCTCTGGCCTTGTCGTATCATTGAGAATCAAGGCTCATCATCGCCTGCCAACCGGCGCTGCAGTCATCATTCTCCTCTGCTCTCTCTGCCTCACTGGGGCCCCAGCCCTGGTAAATTATGCTTACCCACACCATTATTAGACTCATTATAGACCCATTTGAGTGGCTTTCAGCCTGTCACAGGCACTCAACTATGTCTTCAGCTTGACTTGATTTCCTCTGACAGGCTTTTCTTAAACTAAAAGGCTAGGGAGGGGAGTTGGTGAGATGGGAGACTGGAGAAAAGGAGGAAAATGCATCTTGAAGGAGTCAAGCAAGGGGCTTGGAGGCTGGTGTCGAACATTAATTTGCTTTTATGATGAGACACATATTTCAGGTTTTGGCATGGCTCACCGTATCTAAAAGAATAGTTTTTACATTTCATTTGGAGGCACAAAGATATTAATGTTTTGAGGGGCATAAAAACTGGCACGTTGAGTCCATCTTTCTGGTTGTTGACACATGTTTAAACACAGTTGAGAAATGACCTTCATTTCTGGAAACCCAAAGCCTTTCAATTTTACTGTGCTTGGCAAACCGATGCAGCTCACTTGGATTCCCAATTGCCTGTCAACTTCTGGGCCTGCCATCCATTCATTTCCAAAGTCGTGTCCCCACTAAGCCCTTCGCTACATCTTTCATTCTGTCATCGCTAACATGATAGGGAATTCCCCGGGAGAAAGGGAAACTTCATTGGGAAAGGCTAGGAGAAGTGTGTACCAGCTCCCCTCCACGCCGAACTCAAACGGAGCCAAGATCTCTCAATCTGTGACGGCTCATTTGGAAATGTGGCCCTGGGATCTTGTTCCCTTGCACCTTTGCCAAATACAATAATTCTTTTTCATTTCTCCAGCTCAATTTTAGAATTTTGTGATTTTTCACTGTCAGCTACGATCTTTTGAAGTACTTTATTGAATTTCCTGCTGGACTCAGCCCTGAAGTCCATTTTATGTTTTGCCCCAGCGTAGCTCCCTACTGGTGTTTCACTTTTCTGTCTCTGAGAGTCTTTTCCAACATGGTCACAACCTCTGAAGTTCACTTTCCAGTCTTAAAGCCACTTTTTAAAAAAATCCTCCTGCTGCATCAGTCGCAATCATTACTTCTTCATCTGGATTTCTCATTATTTTCACCGATATATCTTTGCATTTCACCTCTCGACTCTGTCAAGAGTAGCTGTGGGTGATATCACTGTCATGTCACTGCTCATTTACATCACATGGATTGACAGGATGGCCCAGGCCAGCTCTGCTTCTGATAATGGCTGATCTAATCCATACCACTGTGTACTTTCTCCCACTCAGCTCCTCTGTTCTTGGCATCGATGCCTTTAAACCCAAAAAGCCTCTCTCGCTCACCCCCCTACATGTGTTTGCAATTCCCCTCCAGGGGGTTATGATTCAACAGCAGCATCATCTCAATTCGTCTCAAAGCATGAAGCATCGCAAGAGAAACTAAAGTGGGAGACAAGACGGCCCTCTCTGCCCCCCTTTTAGAGGCAAGAGCCTGAGTGTGTTTGGCGGAGTTGGACGTGAGGCTCGCTCTTTGGGATGTGGGAGTTTAAGAAGAGAGTGCCACGCTGGCCTAATCACATTACGGGTGCCATATTATGTGTCAAGCTGTCACTTTCAATTTGAGCCACCGCACTGCAGCAGCGGGCCCTGGCTTTTCTTCATATTTCTGTTTTGATTGGGGCTTGATAGTGACTACGCTGGAACTGGTTGTACATAGCAAGCAGGGGAGACGCCATTTCACTGCGCTAGAGAGCGCTGATCATATGTTTACAATTAGTATTGGTCGGGGTGTGGATGGAGGGTATGTGTCTATGGGGGCTGGGGCAATCGCTCCCACTGACCTCTTCACACTGAATCACATGTCTAATCTTATTCTTGTCTCCTGTTTGAACTGATGTCATGTGTCTCATCGTCCAATCTGTCACACTGGTTGACGTGGAGACCGTGTCGAAAAGGCTCGGGGTGGGGGTTTGTGCAGGAAAAGTCTGCGTATTCGCTCAACTCCATGAGCAGGGCAAATTGAGGAGATACAGACTGACAAGAGGGAAAGAGAGGGTAGGAGGGGTTATGGGATGGGGGGAGCAGGGCGTGAGTTCAGTCAAAGCCAATTGTCCTCCAATTGAGTGGAATGACTCAGAGGAATTGTTAGAAGTTGGGTCTTTTGTGTGTAAACGGCTGAAACATTTGAGTGATTGGGTTGAAATCCCCCCAGTTTTTCTACTCCAAAGAGTCTGTTTTCATAGCCATTGAGATCTGGCTTCTCTGGAGCAATCACTGTCCTCCCTTTCTCTCTCCCTCTTTACCACCCTCCATTTATCTATCTCTCACTTCATCTCTCCATCTGTCTCTGTCCGATAGATCATCGGCTTGGAGATAAAGCCCAGCAACCTGTCAAGGCTGAAGGCTTCGAGCTGCTCTTTCAGACGAAGCTTCGGTATCAGTCGACAGAAGAAACAAAAATAAATGGAGATGAGAGACGGGGGGGGGGGGGGGGGGAGAGAGTTGGGCCTTGGTGTCCATGCTGACATCCTCAGACAACCAGGCGGGAATCTGTCATTTCTAATGGACTTTCATCTCCATCTTCTCTGTAAATGCTAAATATTGCCTGCTTTCAGAGAGCTGTGTTTTGGCCTGTAGATGATCCAGTGACAAAATATCATTCTTGCCAAATTTCAAATTTTTCAAGTAGTGTGTGACCTTGTAGGCAACAGTAGCACTGCTATGCCATCATAGTTCAGGACTGTAGTGTGATTTAACCAGTGTGGCGTAACTGGGAAAAGTTACAAGAGACTGTTTAATGTAGGATTCTTTTATTATGAAAGTGCAAGTTATATTTTGTAACTCCTGTGAGCGAGGCTGGTGAGGTCATTTCTTGTTGAGCTGCAGTTTCGGCCATTTTTGAAGATGTCAGAGCACAGGTTCTAGTCATTACCACCTCTATCCATCCATTTTCTGTTTGTTCGTGGGGCATCGCCAGTGAGTATACCTGACTGTGGGAAGCCAAGTATGATTCTCCAGAGGATTTATTCTGTACAATGCATACTGAAATCAAGCCTCCTGTCCATTATTCCTTTACACAGCTCAACAGCATGCAGAGACAAAGGGTTTCTGAACTAACCAGCTACAACAGTGTCTGGCAGAAAGACTTAATTACCAGTTAGCAGTTGTGTAGCTGCTTGCAGTTTAGAAAAATCAGGACATGCACGTACCTAACATGCCAGAGCAAAGCTGCCAGGTAGGTGCATAAAAAGATGTTGTAGTTCCGTCTTGAACTACTCATTATATACTCATCATAGACTTTCACTCCTAAAGAGATATTTGCCTCTGTCAGTACATAGGTAGACACAAGAATGCCAGAGGCGGGGTTTCCATTTCATATGTAGCTGAGTCGTACAGATGGAGCACTGCAGTCACACTGCGAGTTTTCTTCCTAATTGTTAACAAATCCTGTATGTCTCATGCTTCTATAAGGCACTTTGAACAATTAATTCCTGTCACTTTGTTGTTAATGCAAGACTAATCCTTTGAAAGGCTAGACATCCATCGGACATCAACATTATTCATGCTTATTTCGAGTATGATGCTGGCCAAATTACAAAGGACAAATGATACAGCACAAGGACCTGATTATCCAAATGCAGTTACCAAGGCATCCATATAAGTGCAAGTAACTTGTCATGCTCTGAGTGTTTCATCTGACTTGATTTATTATGCCTCATTTACATTCCAGTTTCTCATAGAGCTAATGGTCCATAAATCCTGTGTAGATAATGTCCATAGATTAAAGTGAAATAACAGGCTGTATAAATCAATCCCAGAACAGAGGGATCTGTTGTTTCAATAATGTGCACCATTAGTTTGAAAAGCAGACCTCTGACACACATACATTCACAACACGTTATTCCTCTCTCTCAGGCTCTTTTTCTCTCCCTAACTCTTTTCACACATGAAAGATGGTATTGCTGGTTAAATGACTGTGTAAATCCGTGGGTTTTGGCATTCACACTTTGGTCTCTTATATGAACAATTCCATGTTGAGTCTTTTCACCCATGACATGACTGATCTGGATAAGATTACCAATTTTTCCTTTTCACAATAATGTCTGAGCAGCTGTGTAACAGTGGTGCGTTGAAAAATAATGGTACCAATGAGAGGGTGTTCCATCTTCTCACACTCAGACACAAAGGTGAATTTAAAAATAAATACATTTTTAAAATAAATGTTTTTTGCAGTTGA
>NW_019525658.1:5127757-5179134 GCF_002814215.2 Seriola lalandi dorsalis
TCGTCCAGTGTTTCCTTACTGTGCAAATCAATGTTTAGCACATATTTTAGCAGCCTGGGGTTATGGTTTCATAACTCAGTGGTGTTCAGCATCATGAGTTTGCCCTGGTAGATCCTGGGTCTTTGGAAAATACTACCGCCTGAGAAGGGACATTTTGACAGGCCCAGAAGTGTGTCCTGGGTCTTATATTTAGAACCTGTTTCCGCTCAGGTTCTTGGGTTTCTCATACGTTTTGAGAAAATTTGCGAACACCCATCCACCACAAAGACGCAACATTCACGCTCATATAACCACAAATACTGACACATACACTCACAAACATGCCGACTGACAAACACATTTACTCTAGTATCTAAGGGGGGAGTGAAAGACAACATGCGCGCTGGTTTATGAACATACTCGGCAGTTCCCAGCACAAGTAGAGGGTTTAATATTTTACGATGGAGCAAACGTTATGGACTCTAATAAATATGAACACGTGCTGCTTGTGCAGAGTTATTGGCACTGGCAGGCCACATTAATATGTCACATTAAAGTAGACCGCCTGTTGACAAGCCCTGTTTGACCCTGTCAGCGTGCACGCACCCCACACACACACACACACACACACACACACACACACACACACATTACATCCTCAGTGCCGCTGCTTGCCTTCAGCGATCTGTATTTTAAAGAATTGTTATGCACTTGTATCCTAAAACTCGTGGCAGAATACATTATTTCTCCTCAGGTTCAAACTGAATAATGCAATGCAGATCTTGATATGTGTCAACCACCAATGAGAGGAGGTAGCAGCACTGAGAGACTACAGAGAGAAGTAAAAGTAAGAAAGAAATTTAGAGAGACAGAGGGAGAGAGACATCAAAGGCCAAGTGTTTTCCATACAAGAGGGCGAGCAGGGCTTTAGATCAGACAAGCTCTTCTGTAAACAGCCTCCTCAGATCCTGCCAGCAGGAGGTTCCCCTTCAGCACGCTGCTTTGTCTATCAAAGTGCTCCCATAGTAGTGAGGGGGCACTGGAGCAGTGCTCCTTGCCACTTCCCTCCCTCCCTCCTCATATAAGAAAGCCGGGCTGCTACACCCCCCCTGACACTGAATCACAAAATAAAGGTGATTTTCTCCTCCCAGCCCCACCAGCACTTCCATCTCCTTTCCCCTTTTTCCTACCTCCAGCTCCTCATTCTCTGTGTTCTCCTTCATGTGCGCTTCAAAGGTTCCTCTTTTAAAAACTTCCTCTTTCACCCCATCTCCTGCTTCTCCTCCTCCTCTTCCCTCCTCTGCCACCCTTCAAACAGTTGTTTTGTTCTCGGTTAAAAACACTTTTTACTAAAGGTATACTTTTACTAAATTTTTGTCTTTTGACCTTGGCGTATTTTTCAGCGAATGAGGCAACTACTGGGAGAAACCAACAAAGGGAAGTGTAACCATGAAGGCCAGAAAAGAATAAAGCCCATGCCATACTTATTAACAAGAATACTGTTTCTCCTCTGAGCCTAAGTGGAAAGTAATTGTGGGGCTGATTTTCTTCTTCTTCTTCTTCCACCCTTTTCAATGGGCTTCAGGAGCCAGCTTTACAAGCTCTCCCTGCTCTCATCCTCCACTGATCAAAGCCCGCTCACACAGATATATTTCCCCTCACAGACAATGCCTCTTCTCAAGGTGCTGTCAGGTTCCCTTCTTTGCTTTAATTTCATCTCTTAAACTTTTTTTTAATCCCCGTACCCCCTGCCTCCCTTCCCTCTCCTTCTTTTGTGAGGGCTGTCAGCCGTGACAGTTTGTTGCCAGGAGGGACTTGTGGGATGAGAAGGTAGGTGCACTTTTACAAAGAGCCGCCGCCTGGCTGCACCTCACTCACACTGTCACTCAAAATAGCCTGACTCGCGCTCATACACACACACACACACACATGCACACACGTGCATACACACAGGCAAGGTGACACACTCTGCTTTCATGCATCGGCGCCAGCAACAACGCCACGCTCACACATTCGTACTCAAACCCAGGCGGTGAAACATGACAGACACCTTGACCTTGTGTTTGTTGTGTCACGTAAGGTATCGGCGCTGAGTAAAAGGGGCTGGGGAGGTGGTGAGTCGGGCTGTGAAGCCAGTTGCACTGTCTGGGTGTCTCAGATCATAAGCCAGAAGGAAACTCGGAGCGACAGAGCTGTGATGGAGCGCTGGCAGAGCCGGCGCTGACAGGGCTTAGATGACAGACAGAGGCTGACAGACGCTGACATCTTCCTGTCGCCCCGGGGAGACACGCGGCCCTGAGTGAAACCTGAGGAGTCCTCCCTGCGGCCATAACTACCAGCCAGCCCTCGCAAGCCTAATCCCTAAAGTTCACACAAAGACGCCCTGGTGACAGAAGGGCAGAAGCAAAAAGGAAGACAAGAGGAGTATCATTTAATTTTCTGAAAGAGCGAGATGATGAGCGGAGACTTTGCCTTGAGGGAAAGGATTGAGTTTGTGAAACATTAATTACACCTTTCCCCACCCCCACCCATCATCAATCCCTGCCTATCTGTCTTCATTCTGGCAGTGCTGGGGCAGCTCAGAGCAGGTGAATAGCTTCATCTGTTCTTGTAAAGGCAGTTACAGGCAAGCTGAGGAATTATTCTGATGTTTTCTCAAAACTCTTTTGTCTAGGCTTCAACTAATATAATATTAACAGAGTATTTTGTGGCGATATCCAGCGACTCAGTCATGTCCGTGGCAAAGGATTCCTGTGGGTGAGCTAAGCTAGTTATTTGATATTAAATATCCTCCTCCTCCTACTCTGGCTACATGAGTCTAAATTTGAAATATTCCTCTTAGGCCCTTCTCATGCTATTAACAGTTTCCCCTTTAATGTGGGAAGCCTTTCTGCTGATGTTAAGTCTGCTGCCTATGGTTCAGCTGTCACTGGTGATTTTGACCTTTCCTTTGATGGTCATGTAACAAAGGTTGTGCAATCACTACAGCAGGAAAATTCCCTTCACATACGAACAAAGTGCGTGTTTCCAGGTTGATTCAGAAAAGTTCTCAGACTGATGAGAAATCTGGTAAAAATTAGTTGGTACTCCTGCAGTGTCAGAGTCTGCATGTGAGACGCTTCCATCAGTGACTGTGACTGCAGCACACTGTCAGCGGAAGGTGAAGCCGCAGTGTTACTGGTTTAACGGCATCGTGCTGCGCAGGTGGCGGGTCTGTTTACAGTGCTTTGAAAGACAGAAAAAAAAAAGTATGTGTTCATCCGAGTGTCGTGTTTACATCGCTGCCAATCGGAGCTGAAGCCAATAAATACCTGTGAATACTACACAGTCTTTTGACCCGGGAGTGAATGCTGGTTGTCTCCTTTCACTTTGACAACAAAAGCCTGATGCTAACGGTGTTGACGGGTGTTTGTCCATTGTATAAGGGGCATACACTGAAATTAGCAAGTGGTATTTAAAGGCCTCTGAGAAAAAACTCTCATGCTGTTATTAGGCTATTCTCACGCTACATCCACACGAATATGTTTTAATTTGACAAGGCATCACTTTGTTACGTTTATACATGGCATCCACACTATACCCCCAATTTTTTGAGCACCTAAAACCTGAAATGCTTCTGGCTCCAGGACTGCGTTTTAGTCTGGACAGACATTTAGAAACGATGAAGCAGAGACCCACGTTTGCAGAAACCTTTGGTAAGATAAATATAAACTAAAACCCCAGGCTCGTCCAGCTGAAGACTTGCTCAACATTTGCTCCGATGTAATTCAATATCATCCAGCAAGGCACTGCGTAAGCCAGTCAAATACCAGGTTCTGCTGTCACCTTTAAATGGTGGAAACAGTAGAGGAAATGACTGCTGCCATGGGAACAGATGCAGTACTATCGTGTTGTGTTGTCTCACTGATACCTGAAAGGTGTTACATTTTAACTTGCTTTAAGATCAGGGTATTACATTGCTTTAAACAAGGATGGTGGTAGCTGTGGCTGTTTGAACCTGATGTTGAATTTGTAAAATCAAAGGTGACAAGGAGAAAGCATGAAAAGCAGCAAAAGTTCCTGTCTTCAAAAATAAGAGTTCAACAAATAAACAATGACTTTATAATTTTTGAGTCGTTGGAGGAATTTTACATTTTCGGGGGAAAATTCTAATTAGGCAGCTTTTAGAAAATGATCATTCCTCATGAGCCCCCCCCCCCCCGTCTGCAGCTTTCCTCACCTCCGGGACCCCCTCTGTCAGTGCTGCTGAATAGGCAGCTAGCTGTGTGCTATAAAATCACCTGAAGCACTCAGTAACCTTCAGTGTTGAGTGTCATGGCTTAAGAGATGATTGCGTTGTCTTTGATGAGCGAAGGTGCTTCATCTCACACCTCCCTCTTAAACTTCAAGGGACGACCACTCAGCTCCCAGGAATGAGGATATTAGCTTGTCAGTGGGGTGACAAGTTTAGCACAATGGGGTTGTTTGGCTGGAGTGGATATATTGGGCTAGTCAAAGGGGTCGCAGAGGACCAGTCACAAGCTATTAGGCTCATGCTGGTTAATTTTACAGAGGAAATAGAGGAAAACTTGTATTTTTTTTGTGGGTTCAGAGAATGTAAGTGTCCTCATTTTAGCCTTACTATCTGAAATGAAACAATTTGGGGTGTGAAACGGCACGCTCTGTCTGTATGTCCAATCAGTTGTTTACAGTTCCAGTTTGTTTTGTTTTTTTGTTTTTTTGGCTTGTACACAGAAAAACTTTGACAAAAACCAAATTATGTCTCCACGTGGTTATAGAAAGTTGGTATCAAGAGCTATTTTCATTTCAGCGTCTCCCAAAGGCAACAACACGGGTTAAAATGGAGCTGCAGTGTTTCAGATCCTGTGTGTGACGTTTGAGTTTGGAAGACTGGTACACCGGTGCATCTATTTTGCCTCCTTCAAAGTTATCACTTGTGATCTCAGGCGTGAATACTGAGTGAGTATCTATAAGACATAATGTATTCTCCACACTTATAACCCCCCCCACCCCCATCTCTCTCCCAGTTTCTCCAGTGGCAAACAACACATTACTTTGACTGACAGCTCCAATCATTCCACTGTGTTTGCTTGGCAAGTTCAAAATGTGACTGACACTCAGCTCATTGGATAGAGGGGGTGTCAGGAAGGGAGGGAAGGGGACAAGAAATTAAACAGAAAACAAAATCCTCCCTGCGTGACAACTCCCCCCTCCCTCTGCCATCTTCAATCCCCCCCGCCTCCACTCCTTCTCTTCCTCTTCTCCATCCTTTTCCATCATCTTTCCATTCCTGTCATTCCTTTTTTCCTCAAAATCCGTTTTGATAGCAAATCACCACGGGCCCGCCAAATGACAGATAATCCTTCACAGTTTTATCACTAAACCCTCTTCTTCTTATTTTGTCTCACAGCATGTACAGTACGTACAGCTGCCGTGTTTGCTGATACAATCTGCCAGCCATCGCCAGCCGTGGCAGATCACACAGAAGAGTGGAGGAAGCTCGCCTCCACAGCCACAGATAAATCATACTAATATTCCTTATTTTTATTCAAAAGAGAAGAGGCATTTACATGAGTTTAAGACCCGGTGTTCGCTTCAGGCTTCCAGTTTTCTTCATTTATCCCTCCTCCCACCTCATCTATCCTCACTCCCACTTAAATAGGTACATAAATAGATTGATACATATAAGAGAGGGCATGGTACGTTTACATGAATAAAGGTTATATAATGTATGTGATGGCGTAATTCACTCCTGCATTACACAAAATAGTTTCAATTTCCCTCATATTCTGAAAATCTCACATATAGGCCTGTTAAATAAAAGCCAATGTAGATGTGTTGTTACAAGTTCAAACTGAACTGAATTTTGAATCCTGCTCACTTTTTGTTTTAACTTTTCTGGGCTAACTTTAGCTAATTTAAGCGTTCTCTCTTTTCTGGGTCCAGTTGAGGACAAATGACAACAGTCACAGCTACAGGGAGTCGCATAACCTCAGCATTTGTTAACGCTTCCATGTGACCACGATTCGAATCACAACACAGAGTCATGTCAGGGTAAGATGCTCAACTCACAGATGGGAGTAAGTATACTTACATTATAATGGCCACAGGCCAACTGTGCCTGCTCACGTGTACACCTGATTTCCAGTATATATAGAAACGTGTGCATGTCCACAAACTAGTCCGCAAGAAAAGTAAGATTAATACATGTTTAAATAAAACAATTTGTGACTCGTTAAAAGAGGATGTCAAAATGACTAACTAATAACAAAAACACAACAAGCTGCTGTGAAACAACCTCAAACAGGCAACAACAGCTATGACAGCACGTTTAACTGCCCCTGTAATTTACCTGTGAGGAGTCAATTATCTGTATTAAAAATGTGGAACATGTTTTGCACCATATCTACATAATAACTGATCATAAGCAAACTGTAATTTATTGTTGTCAGTCTCACGACAAGTCGGCCTGGCTGCCTCATCAAAGGGAGCAACGCCTCAAAGCGACGTTGATGACAAATACGGGCGGTGAGAAAAGTAAGGCGAGGAATTAAGCAGATGATTTACACCGGAAAGCTCTGCCTCCAATAATGGGTCGGCCTGAGGGATGACTCAGATCCAGCGGAGAGAAGGAAAGAATGAGAATAAAGACAGTAGAGAGCCTCGATTCCTCTTCATTGTTTCGAACATTTACCCTCCAATGTTAAATTCCTCATCTGATGAAGAGGTAAATCCTGCCAGTCTTTTATTCAGAGCTCCATACAAAGGAGGGTGAGCCTGAGAAGTCATTCATACACCTGCACAGGGCGTAATGCCTCCATCCTTCTCCCTCAGGGTCAAACAGGCAGTAAATCTCTTTGCAGAATAACTTCCTTTCAGCGGCCTCATAGCAGATGCGCTTCTATAATTCTTATACGGATACAGATGATGTCCTCGGAGACGGGGGGGAATGTCAAAGAGCACAAAACAATAGAGGAGGAGGAAGAGAGGCGAAGAGGAAGCGCAGAGAGGATCAGTGTGGAGAAACGTAAAGGCAGAGGAGGTTGGAAGCAAAGTTGAGAACAGGATTTTAGATGTGGTTTGATGTTGATATTACTGGGAGCAAAGTGAAAGGTTGTGTAATATGTAACATGTGATGAAAAGGAAGAAAAATGAGTTAAACAATTATAACACACTGAATTCTCACCACATCATAGAGGTATTAAATAATGAGCTTAAGGTGTGTGTGTGTGTGTGTGTGTGTGTGTGTGTGTGTGTGTGTGTGTGTGTGTGTGTGTCACAAACACACATAGAGGGATATTTGTTTGATCTATGTGGCTGTGAGAGTGTAAGTACAGTATGCTCCCCAGTGTGTGTGCTCATGCCGGTGTGTATAAGAGAGAGAGAGAGAGAAAGTGAGTGTTGTATTGGATTTGCAGGGAAACATGATTTATGTTGTGGAACTTTGATCTTCTAAAAGGCTTTGGGATTTTACACAACAATAATTCTCCTTGGCCTGAGCTTAAATAAATGATGTGCCTGTGGCAAGTGTCCAGAATAGGTTTTAATAGACTTATCGGTGTTGGACACAGACACAGAAGTGGGGGAGAGAAGGGCTGTGGCTACACTTGACATTTCTGCAGGTTTTTTTGGAGACCTCATTTCAAAGGTGGGATGTTATGAGATCACGTTACTTTATGTCAAAACAGGGCCTATGAATGGAAGGTGTTGGTCTTCTGAGGCTCCATTTATTTGGAGGTCATGATGCATTTTTAGATAAACACGTCTGTCTTGCTCCTGTCTATAAGGACAAACTGATACAGTGCTCATGATGGCTGTTAAGTTTAGATTTAACATTCATGGCAGCAGCGACACAGATGATCACGCAGCACCAAACATGGACACAAGAGGATCTCTGTCTGCACAACCTTATCCGACCTGCCCGACTTCTTTACGCTGAAGCCTGTATGCACTGAAGCAATCAATGCAGAAAATCAAAGTTAAACTAAAAGAACAATTGGGTGTTCACTAAGTCCCACCCCTTAGTTACTGTTGCTATGCCACTCGAACTTTCTGTTCTTACATACGAAACCATTTTAGAAACAATGTGTCTGTGATTTCACACAGAGGCCGACAAAAGCGGCTTGTACCTTATATCCCACAACCATCAACTTGGCTGTTAGCATATATCATATCATATCAATCATATCGATGCTGCACATTATGTCACACACATGTATTTTTTCGTCAGTGGCTCTATGAGTTGGTTGAAAACTCCATGTCGAGCTGAAGCTCTAAAAAGTTCTTACATTTCATGGCTACATGCTACATTTGAGGCTAAAGTTACATCCACACTAATACTTTTTAGTTTTAAAATATATCACTTCTGCTACATTTATGCCAAGCGGCAACCTCTGAGGCTGAAAAATGAAGTCAACACTGAAGTACCAAAAACTGCGGTTCTGCGATTGGCCACTAGAGTCTGGCTCCAAAAGCGAGTCAATCCCCATAGACTCTCATGTTAAAATGTCCAACTTTACAACAGAAATAAAACTGTTTACAGCCTGGTGCTAAAACCAGTTTTGGTCTCTAAGGCTAATTTCCCCCTTCATGACAAAGTCCTGCATAATTGAGGGCATGCCATTTTGAGTGACAGGCCGGTGAGTGTATGCCTGCTTCGAGCCAGCATGCACCGAAGTACTGGCTCCACACATGCCCCACCTCTTTGCCTGTTTTTGGAGCTGCCCAGAGTTCAGCGGAGTCAGGTACTTCCAAGATGGCGACGACGGAACAACCCACTTTGAGCTTCAAAACCTGTGGGTGACGTCATGTAACGCTATCTCCATCTTTATTTACAGTCTATGGTTTATGCTAACCTTTACTGCTAACCTTGTTTTAGTTTGAAACTCGATGACACAGACACACATTCACTCCCTGATTGGGTTTTATTGGTCATGACTACCAGTGGTGAATACAACATGGATAACAACATACAAGCATTACTGACCTTGTTGTCTTTGCTAGCAGCTGTTGTTCAGTTAAATTCTGAGTAGAAAATCTGCTTCCTGTGTACACTGGCACATGCTCAGTGTACATGAATGGTCATTTAATATCCGTTTTCAGGTGTGATAGCATGGACGGAGATCATTTCTGATACGGAGATAAAACACTCGTCTGGATGGCTCGTTTCCATTTTAACAAGCCGTTTCAACACCAGCTGATCCATGTAGAAGAAATGGAAACAAAGAAGCAGAATTGTTTTTGTACTTTTGTAGTCAGTCAGCTAGCATTGGATGATACAGTACAGTATGATAGGGGAGAATTCAAGATCGGAGGTAATTTTTTCTCTCTGACTTAACCTTGTTTGGATATTTATAGAAAACAACAGAGGTTTCCATGGTTACATTTTGTTTCCTCAGTTTTGTTCTTGTGGTTTTGGTTTTGTAAAGGCTGTAGAGACGGACGACCTCTGTATACTTTGATATTTCTACAGCACCGCACATCTTCAATGTATAGTATAGAGAAATCATAACAAAAAGGTCAGAAAATCAGAGACAAACACACACACACATGCAGCTGGTCATGGAAGGGAAATGTGTTTTCTTTTCTATTCACTTGCCCCCAGTTCTGAGAAGGTCAGAGGTCATTTTCAGCCACAGAGCCGCAGCCCTGAAGCTGGGAGGGACTCTGTGCCTTTGCTCTAGGGCACTTCAGCAAGAGCGTATGTTTGCTGACTCCTGGGCCCTGGTCGTCCTGTTGAAGGGCAGATTCTCCGCACTCACTACAGATAAACATATACAGTACACCAGCTCACCACCACAAAACAGGAAACACAATGTGAAGCCTTGTCTCTGCTGGAAACGAATGAGTTTACAAAAAAAAGGCCTTAAATGATTTCCAGAGAAGTGGGATTTGTGTTTGTGTGTGTGAGAGAACGAGGTCTGTGTTTCTCATTATGTTTTGTGTTATAAGGAGTGATGAAATTGCTGCTGCCTGCTGACTGCTCTCCAGGTGTGTCCATGCACCACACACTCACTTTTACAGCTGTGTTATACGATGAGGTCACCTACACATGAGCACACACTCTCATAATGTACCATATAAGGTCAAGACTGCTGACAGAAATTAAAGTCACTTAAAGTCAGATTTCTTCAATGGAGACATTACATATGAGTAAAACACTGAAACGAGCACGGACACAAAAACATTGACACTGTATATTATATATAAGTAGACACACACACACACGTGAACACATCTGAGGTCTGACGTAAAATATTCTCCTCAGTAGGAGGTAGACATGTAGCTACAGGTAAGGACAGGTCTACTTAGCAAACACAATAACAACGACTTCCTCACTTTCTGTCAAACTACTGTTTGACTTCCACCTCCTGTTTCACTCAATTCGTAGGTTATCATGTAAAATTACACCACATTAGTTTCAGGAAGCATAACTATAAATCTGATGCAAGGACAGGTTGATGCATATACATGTGCACGCTTTAATTTTCTCCTGTCTATCATTTTCCCCTCTTACTGAAAGAACAGGCGGTCTGTCAGTAGAAGAATTCCTCCCTGCAGGACTTCTGAAACGAACGACCTTGGCCAGGCCATGGATTTGGTTTTAATAGTGGCTCACACAAACACTGTAAATTTACAGCTGGGAACCGCTCACTGAAAAGAACTTCAAATTTGCCAAAGCCGTAAGTCCAGTCAGCAGTCTCTTTCTCTAACCGTGTCTCCGTCCTGTTCTTTCTCATTCCTTCAGTCACCCTCTCTCTCTTTTTCTCTCTGGCTTACAAAAAGCATTCAATCTGCATATGGCCATCCATACAAGGCAGCGATGGCCACTTTAGCTCAGATGATCTCATTTGTTACCATGAAATCTTATACACACTCGTGGTCCCCAGAGGATGAATCATTCTGACTTTTTCATGATCCTCTCAGGATGAATTCTAACCTGATCTCTTTAGCACCTTCATCTGGTCACAGTTTGTCCAAATACCTGCAAAACTATTCCCATCAGCCTCAGCTGTACTTTCTGAGTAGTGCTAATTAGCAAATGTTGACAGACTAAACTAAGATGATGGACATGGTAGCAACAATATTACACCTGCTAAAGATCACGTTAGCTGTCAGTTAGCATTGTCCTTTTGAGCAAGTTAGCATGCTAATGTTAGCATTTAGCTCAAACTACAGCCTGACAGAGCTGCTAGCATGGCTACAGCCTTGTTACGCTAAAAATGGCAGATGGTGTTTATGATCTTGTGTAACGTACAGGAATGTTTATCTTTATTGTGTCTCCTAATGAAAGTTTAAAGCAGAGCAGTTCGAGACAAACGAAAGTGATGTAAGTGGCTGCTAGTCTCTATGACAGTAGGGTTATTGCTTTTAAAGTAGCAAGAGTAACCCTTCTGTTACATCCCCATTGTAGTGGTAGCCCATGTCCATGTATTTGCAGTGTGGTCAGCCCCCACCAATCAATGCAATGACAGGACAGTGTGTTCTGTCACTAACCTTACTGACAGGTGGGATCAAAGTAATGCAGCTGTAAAATAAATCTGAGCAGCCTCAGTGAGAGTTCACAATGTTCTAATTCTGTCGACTTCTTGTTTCTTTTGTTGTGACCACCCATGGTGAATATCATATTTTGTGATGAATGACTCAAAGCCAGAATTTTTTCCATATAGAAAACACCACAAAACCCATCAACAGAACAGGCCGAATTTTGGGCTCCATGTGTTAAAGGAGTTTCTCTGTGTTTCCTCGTCGCTGGCAGCTGGAGGTACTCAGCACTGACTCTAACATAGAGCTTTGAAATAGCAATCAATGCCTTTATACTGCAGGGAGGGCTCGTAAAAGTGTCGTTGGGAGGAATATATGATGTCGTATTTCACCCTCCCCTCCCTATTTTTAAACACTGAGTTATGGCTGCAGAAATGTGTACCCATTAAAGGTGATATGATGTATTTTCTGCCTTGTTCAGAAACTCATTCATCACCATGGACCAAAGAAAACTGCACTTACTCTTTCACCCCCTCTCCTTCCTCTCCCATCTTTCCTACGCTCCTCACCCCGACATCCCCCCACTCCCCCCACCCCGTTCTTGTACGCTGTCTTGAGTAATTTACGATACACCAGTAGTGCAACCTTCTGGCAGTAGCTGCAAGAGCAGCTTGCTCTCTCTCCTGGCAACTAAATAACCTTTTATAAAAGACCAAACTTGGCCAAGTCATCTGCTGCTGCACATTAAGACAGACCAGAGCTGGACAGAGACTGCAGCAACATACAGGGAGAAGAAGAAGGGTGAAGAGGTGGCGTCCTGATGGCTAATGTGGATCCTTAATACTCTGCTTCCTCAGCATTAGGGCACAGTGGAATGGCTGAAAAATAAAGGTCATAATAACTTGACTTTTATGAAAAACTGATTAAATTTCAGCTTAAATTTCCAATTGTTTACTGCCTTTGAAATTTACAGAAAGACTGGACTTCTTTTTCTTGGATCACATGACTGTAAGACGATTGTATTCAGGCTTGTTTGATTGTCCTTGGTAGTCCAAAGGTTCAAGTTTGAATTTTCATCTTGAATTGAGTGTCTGAATTTCACACTGGCTAGTCCTTCAGCTTGATGGAAGCAAATGCAAAACTGCTTCAGTAATGTATTTTATGGAAAGTAAGCGCCAAGAAATCACTTACACTGTAAATTCAACGTGTAAGATAATGAATAAATAAATGAAACTGTACAGAAATAGTTACAGTTTTTTGTGTAGATTGAGGACAGCTGTATGTTAACATACTGATTGTGAGTCATGATATGTATGAGCATATGTCTGCAATGAGTTTAACTACCTAATATTTTGTTTCCTGAACTACATTTACAAAGGTCAACTGAAAGAGACTGTAACATGCATTAAAACTAATGTATCAATTTGACTTTTTACAGGTTGTCAACTTAAAAACATTGTTTTGATACAGTGTAAAACATCATGCAAGAGTTTATTGAAATCAACTTATCTTTCTAAGTAAATGTAAAGTTTTGTTAATTTCAAGTTAATTCAACTTAAAATGTCTTGTTTTCGTTTTCAGACCATTTCAGAACTTGAGTTCTTCTGACTGACCGGTGTCTTTTGACCAGAAATGATGAGATGAATGAATGAACTGCATTAAGTTTCAAGAGAAACATCATCAGCATATTAGTAGATTCTCCAGCCTTCAGCCAGCCTCTCCATACACCACTCTGTTGTGTAGTTTGAATAAGATTTTCCAGGTGGAAGTCGAAACAGATTGTGTAATCATTTTTAACTCTTGTGTTTATGCTTCCAGTTATTTAGTACATGATAGTCAATAACTCTTTCAAATGTAGTGGAAAAGCTTGTTCACCCTAGTTAATGTCCTTAGTTGGTTCAACATAATTTCACCAGAACTCCAGAAGCCTAATGCAAACTGTTGCGTTAACATTTGTTTTCAGTGTGTGTGTGTGTGTGTGTGTGTGTGTGCGCGCGCGCTGATGCAGTCTGCTCCCAGAGCCTGCCGACAGAGGATTAATCTCCCCAGCTGAGGCAGTAGCTAAGGTCAGCAAGGGAAATATTTCATAAGTGTCAGCTTGGCCCGCAGCCCTCAGCAGAGAGTTCGAAATGAGAATGCACAGTCGCATAACAAACAGCCGAGTGTGACTTTGTGAGGCTCACATGGAGCACATGGGGGGGGGGGGGGTTGATATATCGCAGTGCTTCTCTTTCATGTATTCATCTGAGCTGGTGAATTACTGCCAGGAACAAGAACAGTGCTTTGTCACCACAAGGACCCAGTTGAGACAAATATTTTGGCCACACCAGGTCTGTGTCTGGAATGCCTTTTCCATTACTGCCTGTTCTCAAACTCCTGTTTTTTTTTTCTATTATGAGTAGAATTCATAAACGTAAATACCAACTTCTTTTACACCACGTTTAGTTCAACTCATTAAAACAGAACAGTTTTGCAAAAAATAAAAAAAATGCAGTTGGTGTGTTGTTTTCCATCGGGTCTCAAAATGGTTTTATAAATGGACTTTGTCAGATTGGCTGTATTTAATACTCTCACTGTTGCAGGTTTTTCTGCTCCTGCGGTGACCCAGGGTTGTCAAGCGTATGCAGAGAGATTAATGGCTTGGGCGGGTAGCCTCAATAACCGTTTGTTTGATGTGTCAAGCATGAAAGGCGCTGATTTACTTACACATTGATAGGCTTTTAATTGAGCGATGCCATCCCTTGTCACATCAAAGGCATGGCAGCTGACATGACTCGGCCTCACTGCGGGTTGCGGTGATTGACATGTACTGCTGAGCCCCGCCCGCCCCGCCCCTCATCATCATCCCCAGTTATGTTATGCTTGGCAGGAACTTTGCGGCTACCGCAGCCTCCAACTACTTCTGTTGTTTATCAGATCATGAACGCAGGAGTCTTTCTCTTGGATAGGCTAATGGGGCTAAGTCTGAGAAGAATTGTCCTGATGAGAAAATGTGTTGTGGTTTTGATTTAATTGGAAAACAGCATTGGTTTCAGACAGAGAAAGACAGAATCTATGTTCTCAGCCGCCGCCCCCTGACAAAGGTTGGATGATGAAGACACAGACGCACTGACTCTGACCGTGAGTGGAGGAAGCAGAACTGACTTTAACAAGCGTGAGGAATGTGCCGGGGAGATTTTCTTTGCACGGCTTGTTGTTGTTCCTTCAACCAGACCTGTCATGGGTCCAGCTCGTGAATACCTTGATTGTGCTTCTATCAAAATGACCCCCCTCCGTTTTCAGACCAGTGGAAAATAAAACATCTTTTGATGTCATCTGAAATTTCACACAACAATGCAGGATGATCTGATTTGAGTCAGACGCTGTCTGGCAGTGCGGGCCAGTTCTTCCCTCCTCTCCTCCTCCTCTCCCCGTGCTCTCGATAACTTCTCCGTGTGGAGGACAATGGCAGCTTTTGTTTCCCTGTGAGGAGAGGACTTCGGGTTGCACGGGTGTGGGCGGTGTGCATCCTACGTGCCTGTCTGTGAATGCGTTTCAGGTGTAGCGAGTACGACAAGGCGGAACCCTACATGCTGTAGGATTCGGAAATAAAAGTGCCAATCTGCGAACACAGAGGGAAGCCTATTATCCCGGTGTGATTATAATGCAGACAGATAGACGACAGGTAGGCAGAGTGGATAAGAGCGCTAGCTTGCGAGACGCGATGAGCTGACAAGAGAGACAATCTCCCTCCTAAACTGGAGAGATAAGGTTGTCAGCCGCAGCTCTGACTCTGACAAACACACACACACACGCACGCACACACACACACACGCACACACACACACACACACACACAGATATAGTATGTAGGCAGTCAGATAGATGATACTGCATGAGAACTACAAGAACACACACTTTCTAAGAGAGTAGATAGTATCATGCACAGGATGGCCTGGCTGTTTGTGTTTGTGTGCACAGGCTACATTTTCATGTGTTAGTGCGCGCACATTCAGCTGTGAAAGGATTAGTATGTGTATGTCAAAGACAGAGGGAGAAGCAACCACAGAAAGATAAACGAGGAAGTGTGAATACATTAAGTACACTGTGTAGATATTGTTTGTGGACCTTTCAGCTCAAGGAAATCCTTGTTTCAACATTATGTCCTGGCTGGAATGTTGCCTGCGAGGCTCTTTTTAAGTGTTTGGTCTAAATGCCATGTCTGCTACACCCCATGAAACTGTCTTAATCCACTTTTTTCCCTTGGTTTTATTACTGCTGGAGAACACACTAGGGGTAGAGCAGAGCCCCAGCCTCAGGCCTCTATTGCCATTCCACACACCCCATAAGTCAGTCACAGATAATTAAATAGGAGTTATTTACACTCGTTTTCCCTCCTCTGCCTCTCTGGCGCTTTTATCATTTCTCTCTCCTTCTCTTTGTACAGTACTGCACACAGCCAGACCTTGTCAAAGACTGGCTGACACCAGTGAAGGCCTGTAAAAGTATAATAACTTGAAAAGAAAAAGAAAAGAAGAAAAAAAAACGAGACTCTTATGAGCTCACATGAATGTCAGCCCCTCATTAAACAATCACACGGAGCATCTACACAACACTAATCCCAGTGTGCACCGCAAAATGCCTCAGCACTTCCAAACATGGAGCAAAAGACAAACGAGCAGATGAGGATTTGCTTGAGCCAGGTTTGAAAAAGTCAGCTGCCTAATGTCAGCGTTATATATTTACTCTGGAGTCAGGCAAACAGCAGCTTTTCAACACGGGGATGAATTAGGCCCCGCCACAGAGCTATGGCGTCTATTACAGGCCTCAGCGGCTCTATAAATCACAGGATCACAGGGGCATGTGGGGTCTGCTCCTCCTCACTCCTCCTCAGCCCCTATCAGCCCCATCCTGGGGGTTTTGTTTGGCTGCTGTTCCAGCCAAACCCACTGCTTTGATACAGCCATGGAAAGGCATGGAAATGCCCCGAGGGCCAGCGGGACCTGGACATGCTGAGAAGCCTCTTTAACGGGAAAGCTGTCCCCTTAAAATATCCACAACAGGAAACAGCCATCAGTCATCGACACGCCAAAACAGCTGTTACCAGCCTACATCAAGGGGACACATGAAAGGAGCTGCTCCCTGTTGTTTGAGCCCTCCCTTGTTTCATTCTCTCGCTGCCTTTGTCTGGCTTTTCCCAGTGCCCTCCTCTTTGGTCTCCTTTTAAACGCCCCCCTTCCTTATGCAACCCCACCCACACTGCAGCGACTTACCCACTCACCCTTTTAACAAGTGGATGACTGTGTGATAAACAAGAGCACAATCGGAAACCTCAAATCTTAACTGGCAGTCTGCGCTGTAAAAAAAAAAAAAAAAATGTTTGAGATTCCCTTTAAGCTCTCAGCGCTACCTTTAAATCTCACGGCGAGAAAGCAGTTGTTATGCGTCACCTGTTTATGTGTCTCGGCCCGAGGTGGCGACAGACAGTTTTAAACAAACAGACAAGGATTCAAAAGAAGATTGTGCTGCACTTAGCACAGCGGCGTGCACATTTGCGTTCACATATTCTTGGATCTCTGCAGGTCACTGGAGCGTGAGTGGCAGTGCGTGGGTGATGAGTGACGGCTAAGCCTAATGATGACAGGTCAAACAGTGACTCTGTTGAGTGAGGCTGAAGTGACTTCATCCTCATCACGCCGCCTTTCCTCTCAGCTGCAGATAAACGCTGGCAGCCATTACAATCAAGGAACAGGCTGATGGCGGTACAGTCTGATAAGAGCCGCCTGTGTTGTGAAATGTCAAACAAGTTTACCTATTAAACCTCAGAAGGAAAAAAAAAAGCCTTGTTCTGGTTTTCTTAAGCTCCTGATCAATGATCTGTGACACCAATTTAAACAGGCTTCTTAGAAAAGTGTTGAATTATGGATCAGGCAGTTCAAGGCAAGCGATCAGATTACATGGAGAGGCGGAAATCCCCATGAAACACAGCCTGTTGTTGTTTTGGAGAATGAAATAAAGTTATGAATGTGGCAACCAAGGAGGAAGTACTGTACACTCTGAGAGAAAACTTTTAAAGTCGTATGGATGCAAATGTAAAGATAAAACATAATGTTGATGTTGTTTTTGGAGTGTGTGACTTTAAATGCAAAAACTAAAGATGTCATTTACTGTTACAGCACAAATACATAAAAACTGAATCATGTGAATTTGCTTTATGCTGGAAAAATTGAATTAAGTCCAGTAGCAGTGGCAGTTTGCTGCTGATATAATACAATAAAGCCATTAACATACCAGAAATGTCCAAAGACAGCAGGTTATTATTTAGAATTAAATGCAGCTGTTTACAAGAAACATTTCTTAGAAAACTGTACACTCATTTAGCTCCCAGGTTGATCCTCACCAGGAATATTGTGTTTTATCTCTCAGTGAATAAAATGATGTCCCTGTTTAAACCGCTGTCAAACCTGTGTTACAAAATTGAAATCTTTTACGTGTAGTTTGTGTGTGACTTATGGGGGTCACTGACACAGATTTCCTCACATACATTATAACCTGGGTATGAGTATGAGGGGTGAGGCCAGGAGACAAGCCGCGCCTCCTCCCATTGTCCCGCCCCTGCTTATGAATGCGGGCACTTGTGATTGGACGGCGGCTCATCGCTTTGAAATCCCTCCCCTCACGTCGCTAGTAGCCTATGTGGAAGAAGTGAGGTACTGTGAGGCTGCTGCAGAGGGAGAGATACGCACACCAGAGGACTGACTCACACACACACCATCCTCTGCGGGGATATTCCTTCACTTGCCCCGTATTTCGATGAGCAGTGACTACTTCTGGTGCTTTGTTTTTTTGCTCTTTTTCAACACTGGATGAAGGAATATTTAGGAATAATTAGAGGGTGATATTGAAGGGCCCGATAAAGGATGACATTTCGGCGATTTGTTCGTCTTTAGAGACAGTTTGGGTCGGACACGGAGGACGCGCACTGCGCACATGCCCCTTTTGGATTACCGCACTCTCTTCGATTGAATCTATCATCATGAAACGTGCTGGTGAATGAATTTCAGACCCGCGTCCACTCGTTACATGCCGTCGTCCCTCCTCTACCCCCGATCCAGATGAGAGATCCCCCCGGTGGACCTGAACCGCTTTTACGCAGCCAGTCCCCGGAGCGCAGCGCCGCCGACGCCAGCGGCTTCCCATACCGGACAGGAGCGGAGAGACCGTCCGTTTCCACACCCACGTCGTCTTCTTCTCCCTCGGATCCCTCGCGTCAGGCCAAAAGGCTTCCCATCCGGATCGTAAAGATGTTGACGGCGCACAGCGGCCACTTGCTGCACCCGGAGTATCTCCAGCCTCTAACATCCGCGCCAGTCAGTATTGAAGTAAGTGGAAAAAAACAAAAATGACATTTTCTCCAAGTCCAGTCCGTATCGTGTGATGTAACATTTTACCTTCCTCTGTTAATCAGATAATATTAAACACATGGCGTCGGTTGCTATGGGAGTTATTCTGACCAAAATGTCAGGATATGCGCCATTTTACGCACAGCGATTTATTGGCAACTTTGCAAGATACCAGACTTTAGATATGAAAAATTACTGTGGTTATTGTACTGTTTTTAATTCTACTTATATAATAGGATTTTATAGATGTGACATAATTAAATGTTCCCTTCATAAAATTTTATGTGGGTTTTTTTATTTCTTCCGTCTTTCTTTCTTTCTTTCTTTCTTCCTTAAACTTGGCTTCAGCTTTGCATCTTCTCACGTCCTTTATTCATGTCAGATATAAATACACAAAGCAGGTCTGATGTGGACTTCACTGATGTTCCTACTATAGATTTGGACATTGTTTGAACAGGAAAAAATACTGTCAGAAAATCACTTTCATTATTGAGTATTATAGTGATATCTGCAATAGTGTCAATATGAAGCTAAAATTGAATGAACTTTAAAAAACAAACAGTTTGTTCACCTTCTTGCTCTCGTTTTTCCTCCTCAGCTGGATGCCAAGAAGAGTCCTTTGGCTCTGCTGGCCCAGACCTGCTCTCAAATTGGCAAACCAGACCCCCCCTCTTCTTCCAAGTTGGCCTCTCTCTCCTCCGGCAGCCTGGGAGACAAGGAGTCCTCCAGCCGGTCATCCAAGCCTGGAGAGCAGCACCAGTCCCTGGAGGACAAATCCAGCTTCAAGCCTTACTCCAAGTCATCAGGCGACTGTCGTAAAGACGTTCTAGTGACAAAGGGGCCTTCAGATAAAGCTGCTTTCAGGGTGCCAAATGGGAGCTCCGGTGGTGGCAGTGCTTCGTGTCCGTCCTTTCCTCCCCATTCCCAGTCACCCAGGTCCAGCTCTCCTCCACTGCACACTCAGAGCCAGCCCCACAGACAAAGCCATTCCCCCTCCATACAGCCCCCGCCACACTCCCAGGCCCCGCACATGGACAACAAACCTGGGAGCTCAGAGCAGGCCAGCTCGGACGCTAACAACAACAGTGCTGGCAAAAAGGACTCCGATGGAGCTAAATCAGGGATGGATGGGGCTCAGTTAGCCAACTCCAGTCACGTACGGGCCAGCGCCAACTCCAGCAATGCCAGCTCTGCCAGTAGCCCGCGGCCGGAGAGCAAGGCTGACCCGCAGGCCCCTTCACAGCCTGGTCTGGGCTCCGGGCACATTGCCCCTGTCTCCCCTTTCAAGCCAGGACATTCTGTCTTCCCCTTGCCTCCTGCTACCATGGGCTACCACGGCTCTATTGTGGGGGCCTATGCTGGCTACCCCTCCCAGTTTGTTCATGGTTTGGATCCTACCAAGTCTAGTTTGGGGATAGGACTTCCGGGGAAGCACCCCAGCTCCAGCCCACTCACTGGGGCCTCACCTCCGTCTCTGATGCAGGGCTTATGTCGGGACCCGTACTGTCTGACTTACCCCAATGCCCCCCACCTGGGTGGCAGTAACTGCTCCACCTGTGTCCATGACCCCTCAGCCCTCAAGTCTGGTTTCCCCCTGGTTTACCCTTCACATCATCTCCACTCCTTGCACTCCAGCTCCTTGTCCTCCAGCACCACCCCCTCCCTCTCCCACCCCCTCTACACCTACGGCTTCATGCTCCCCAATGAACCGCTGCCCCACGCCTGTAACTGGGTATCTGTCGGAGGTCCCTGTGACAAGCGTTTTGCCACATCAGAGGAGCTTCTAGCCCACTTGCGCACCCACACAGCCCTGCCTGGGATGGTGGACAGTAAGCTGTTGTCAGCCTACCCTTCATCGGTTTCATCGACAGCCTCCTGCCACCTCCACCTGCCCCCACACAGCAGCCCAGGTACTCTGCCCAGCTCCTTCTCCCTCCGAGGCTCCCCTGGTTTGGGCCTGGCCCGGTATCACCCCTACAGCAAATCCCACCTGTCCGGAGCCCCAGGACTTCCCATGCCATCCCTCCCCTCCTCCTCAGCCTATTACTCCCCCTATGCCCTTTACAGTCAGAGACTGGGCTCAGCCTCAGCCCTTGGATACCAGTGATATCTGAAATAGTGTTGACGCCCACAGATCGCAGGCACCAGCTTGGACACTCCAGAGCAGCCCTGAAGATGGATTCTTGAGATTGGGGTCATCATCAGTGCAGGGCATCACGCCTGCCAGGACTAGCACCTGTTAGCCTCAGTATTGTGACTGGCGCTCCAAAGGCAAAACAGCCTGTGATGGATTGCCTCCATCACAGAACAGACTTTAGTGATTAAAGATGGCGGGAAGCAGAGCTTGAAATGATGAAAATTGTGGGATTATTTCAACAGTTTTGATTTTGTTTTGTTTTGTTGTTTTTCTTCATATCTGTCTCCTGGAACTGAAAGTCTGTATTTATTTTTTACTCAAGCGCTTGGTATTCAACTCTGGGGGGAAAATTTTGCTGTCCAAATAAATTGTTCTTAAGTATTCTAACTGAAAAAGAATGATTTAAGTATAGTACCATTATGCCTATCATACACTCTAAAAATAAAAATCTTGCACCACGATGAAGATGGACTGGGGACCTCTTTTTATCTCTTTTCCTCTCTGCTTTTGTTTTTTTTTCTTTCATATTCCACTGTGCGTTTAGATTCTGGAGAATTGCATGTCCATGAGAATTATCTTGAACAATAATTATTTTTATTTGTAAATATGGAAAGATGTAATATTTTTTCAAGCTTACTTGGGGTCAGCAGGTTGGGGTCACTGATACAAATGGTACAACGATAAGATAAGATGACATAAATAAAAACAACTGATGATGGCTGTGCTATCCAACCAACAGGAAAAGGTCTTATTTTGTTAAATAAATGATACATGATTTTGACTTGTTTTTTCCTCGTTACTATATATAGAAACATCCTGTGTCACAAACGATGGAGTAAATCCTGCCAGACCGCTGCACTGCACTTATCTAGGCCTATCTATCATTATGGCTGTTACAGCCACGCTATATGTGGCTATGTGTAATATTTCATGGCTCATATCAGTTGACAGGGCTGTCCCTAGGAGGGCAGGCTGGGTCACATTAGCCCTGTTAGCTGGTCTCTGAGGACTTTCATTCCTCCTCCTCTCTCCATCACCCTCATTGCTTTTGTTGTTGCGAGTGTAGCTTTTAATTGCTGATCCTTGTTTGTGAGACCTGAAAACAGCCTCCTCAGCAGAGTGGATGGCTGTGTGGAGTGGCCGCTGGGTCACTGGGACTTCAATAATGACCTGAGGGAGATGTCGACCCAGGATCTCCTCACGGTCTGATGGATTGGGCTGCAACACAAAGGCCAGAGCTGACAATGGGAGGCGGTTAATAGAGAAATATTCATCAAAGTCCTGACACCTCCCCTGAGGAGAGTGGGCTCTCTTACAGGAACCACAAACATGGAGGCCTCCGTCCTGATGTGAAGAGCCATTTTCTCTCTGCTGCCCTGTGGTTTACTGAAGTCAGCGTTCTCGACTGTTAGATACTAATTCGAAAGGAAGGAGTCGGTCTATCTTAAAGCAGCACCAGTGCCATTAGAGTGTTTCGGCCCTGATAATGTGTCTGTGTCTCCACTCTATTTGGCTGACAGGGTGTAGGTGGCACAGAGCAAAGAGGCTGTAGTCTCTGAGGCGGCTATTGACCCCGACTCCCAGACTCCTCTACTCTTGCGGTTCATTAGCACTCCAGACAGGGGAAAGGCGAGCACAGGTGTCACTTGACAGGACCATTAACAAAATGGATGACCCTCCCAAACCACATCCAGCCCCTGCCACACCAGCAAGGTCACGGTGCCCTGATCACCGCTCTGGGTAGCTCTTTGGGACACAGCACTTATTTTTCTTCTTTAGAAACTGGAGCTATGCGCGCACTTCTCTGAGCGAGGACAGAATTACTTTCTTGTTGCTGCTTTTTTGATGATGGAGTTTAAAAAGTAGTCGAGACAAATTGGGTCAAGGATATTCCGGTTTTAACGCTGCATTGCACATATGTATTTCTTGCAATATATTTCTTTGCAACTTGCAGAGTTGTGCCACAAGGGATACACTGGATTGTGTTGCCCCCTAAAGTTGTGTTGGTGAAGTACAAGTGAAATCTGTAGCAGGTCAGGTACGTCTCTCTCACTAGAACGGCACAGCTTCAGTGTTATCTTGCTTTTGATATGCAGAAATGTGGATGTTGGGATGCTGTTTGACAAACTGTAGGTAGAGATTTGGGTACGTTGGCTTGAATCTAGAGGTCACGCAGAGGGGAGAACTTTCAATCTTGTCGGGGAGGTGGAATTAATTCCACTGCTGCCAGTTTACACTCGTTCATCAAATGCCTCACTATTCTCCCCATCCCCGGGCTCATCAATCTCCTCCATCTATCTTCTCACCCCCCCCACCCCCACACACACACACACTCTCGCAGCTGAGTCAACACCCACACACTCCATTTATGTCGCCTGCGTGAGGCTGTGTGTGTGTGTGTGTGTGTGCGTGTGTGTGTGTGTGTAAGCATGTGTATTCAGGCCCAATCCTTTGTCCATGGTGGGTGACACATGAGGCTGAAATCTGCAGGTCTGTGGGGACACAAATGTTATTTTGCCTAAAAAATGCTGATGTTATTGTAGAATGGGGTGCAAAAGCTTCCAGTTTTAACATTTAACTTTAGTCACACTAAAAAAAAAAAAATTCAAAATCAGAATAAAAAACACTAAAGTTATCATCAGTTTATGAAGAAGGATTTAACTTTAGCATTTCTTCACATTTTAAGCCACATTTTGACTCTAGTTTGGATAGTGATGCTCCACTGCAAAAATACCAAGTATCCCCAAGTAACTTATCATTATAGTATATTATTATTATATTATATAATTTATAAATAATTAGAAAGATATTTCAGTATTGTTTTCCAGTGTTGTTTTGCCTTTTTCAAGGGTTTTATTGAAATAAATAATATCTAGAAAAAAAGCAGAAAGCGGCATTTTCCTTTAAACTATTAAACTATTTATTTTTTCCTTCCTTAAGGGAGCAAAGTACAAAAACTTAATTTGCCACATTATTGATTTAAAGGAATAGTTTGACATTTTGGCAAATATATATAATATATATTATAATTTCTTGTCAAAAGTTAGATGAGATGATAGATACCTCCTCTCATATCTTTCTGTTAAATATGAAGCTACAGCCTGTTAGCTTAGCATAGCATAAAGGCTAAACAGCTAACCTGCCTTAACAAAATCCACCTAGCAGCACCACTTGAAATTACAAATTTACACGTTATATCTCATTTAGTTTAACTCGTGCAAAAAAACAAAATGTACAAAAGAAAGCGATCAAACTATTTGCCATAAAGTTTTAAGGAAGCAGTAACTGCATAAACACAGATAGCGGCGGTCTTGAGGAAGTCTGTCGCAGTAATGCTCGCAGCAGTAATAGAACGATAGCAGAAATCAGAGTAGTAGTATCAGTGGAGGTGGAGATGGAGATGGAGGGGACTAATATTTTCCCCTCTGTGCGTCAGTGCAGAGACGGTGCAAAGTGCCACTGTGAGGTCCTGAGCAGCGGCTGACAGGCCTGGTGATTAATGACGACAGGGTGTGGAGCTGCTCTTCAATTAGACGCCAGCTCTACCCCGGCTCACCATCGCTGCTGACAGCTAGGACAGGGGGGGAGAGAGAAAGAGAGAGAGAGAGGGAGAGAGATCATCAGTCTCTCTCTCTCTCTCTGTCTCTAGAACAAAACATTAACCTCAACTCCATGACTACCACCTCTGTGTTTAACATCAGGACACAATACAGAGCCTTCGGCATCCAACAGTGACCGCAGTGTTAAAGCAACCCAGATGGCGTGAACACATCCCTCATCAGGGCCTGTCATACAATCTCTGCTTTATTTCTCCACATAAACCCTGTGACTAACTCTTTTACATGCCTGTTTCAACTCCCCTCTCATTCACGTCTGCAGTCAGGCACGCTGTAACGCTCGCTGTGAAAACAATAACAGCTACATTAAAGTCTTCCAGGTTGTTGAGCAGGTTGCGTGCTGGTTGGAGCAACTTCCTCCCACAATTCCAAGTACATTAATGTTTGCTTGGTCATGAAAACCTTACTCCCTTGTTAAGGTCCCTGTCAAACTTGTTCTATATGTTTTTTTGACACTTGCAAATGTCACAACAAACGGTTGCTTCCTGCTGACTGTGGATAACAATACCCTGGGCCAGAAGGATGAAATCATTAGTGGATCAGTGTCTGAATAAAGCAAAGATTCAGGGGGATACAGATATTTATATATGTCCAGGTTCATATAGATAACAGGTTGTGCTTTTCTTGTAAAGATTATGTTAACACCTTATTAAAAAAAAACAAAGACACTAGAGTGGATTTCTAAATGGGTAACTCTGCATCATAATGGTTTATTATTTAGTTGGTTTCTGGATTTTTTTTTTACCTAGACAATAGCATAAATAGCAGTTAGATGCTAACAATTATTTTCATTTATTCATCATAGTTAGCATGTTCTTCAAAACTAATTACTGTGGTTATTTTAGTGCTTGTTCAAACCAACGACAAAACACTGACTGATTTCTTCTCTGTGGTTGAAGCTGAGCTGTGGCACAGATCTTAAATACCTGTGGTGAGCAGCAGCACTGACCAGCAAGTGCTCCAACCTGAACAACCATACAGGTCATTTGTCCTTACCCTGTGATACGACCCATAAGAGCGCCTCTGGAAATAGTACCGGACTTCCATCATCATGGTTACAATAATAAACAAGTGCATTGTACTGGTGGTGGCATACCAGACCTTTATCGTCATGGTAACAATAATAATTAAGCTTATGGAAAGGTAATGGTTTGGTTAAGTTTAGGCACAAAAGCAGGAAATGAACAGAGGTCTCCCGTGTCAAATCTGTGTCCCAATTCAGGGGCCGCATCCTACGGACACTGCATTTGAAAACTGATTGGCTGTTGCATTTGGAAGGCTTCTTCAAATGCGGGTAGAAAATGCGGCCTTCTTTTCCTGGGCAAAGAAGTCTGCAACGGATGGATCCTTATGGCTGAACCTATCCCAAGATTCATTGCGCACCAGTAATGAAATTAACATGGCGGCAAACACTGAGAGAGCCTGAAGATTACACTTTAATATGTAAGTGCTGGGTTTAGGCTCAATTCAACAGCTAATGGTACAACTCTTAAAAAAACAAAAAGTTGTCAAGGTTGCTAGGTGACAGGAGTGGCACTTTGTGACACAACGGCAAGGCCAGGCACAGCTGGCGAAACAAAGCGGAAACACTACGTCCGCCGAATAGGTGGTTTATCGTTGATTTAGGTTTGACCTTCACAGTCAACGAAGACGTAGTCCATAAACCTACCTTCCACATTTCAGTCTGACATGCGCATCGAAATATTCAGAACACTTGTTTGAGTTGTCGGTTGGAAAATATGCACACTGTAATGCAACTAAAAATGTACCTAAAATCTGGTCGTATATAATTCCTGTTTTGGGTTGATTAATTTATAGATCAGTAACAGAGGGGCTGTCAGCTCAGCTGAGTTCACAGAGAGAAATAGTGCTTTTAATTTAATTTTCAGCCAGCCCTGACCTTGGCAAACCTCACTTGGCCTCCACATGGAAAGCTGCCCAGAGCTGCTGCGGTCTCTCCAAAGTTCCAGTGGTGTGAGTGAGCACCGTTAATAGACATACCCTCCCTAACCACCAGTGGAGAAATGAACATTTCAATTACAGTACGGTGCGCTGCTAATAGCACTTGGACCACGTGTCCAGCTGGATTCCATTTGTTGCTGTGCTGGGAGATCGTGGCGAAGATGTCACGAGCGCTCTGAAATGAACGTGCCTTGGCGAGGAACAAGCGACGGTGCTGACGAACGTGATTCATGCTCTGATTGACAACTTGTTTTTCCTCCACTTTTGGACAGCCTGTGGTCATAATGTACTCACTTTAAGTATCATAGGCCTCACGTCTGTTTTATGTCTCCTCTGGATGTTCCTCCAGACTCAGAGGCTGCCATTATGATGATTGCGCTCATCTCATCCGCTGCACTACAGGCCAGGATACACAGTTCAAACCCAATTTATATTAGCTGCTTAACTTTTCTTGCAAGATTATTGCAGCCACATTAATGGCAGATTGCCCCTCTCTTAGAATAAATGTATAGGCATATACATGATAATAAACAATGAAGAGAAATAGGAATGATGATTGACAGGGAGGATGAAATGCAACAAAGGCCCTAATTAGGAATGTGCATGCAGAAACAAGGGTGAACATGCTGATTAGATGAACTGGAATAAATTACCCTTAAACTGCTGTAAATGTGAACGTGATGTAATGTAAATTTAAGTCCTTCAGCCAAGCATTCAAAAAAAATTCACATTATCTCTCCTCAGTCTCTTAACACACACAAGATGTTTGGCAGCTAACAGACAGTTGAGTGTGACTTCAGCTGCCAGGAGCAAACAGTGTTCAGTGTGTGTGTGTGTGTGTGTGTGTGTGTGTGTGTGTGTGTGTGTGTTCAGACATAAGTGTTCAAACAGATACGTTATTGTCATTGCATTGTAAGAGAGTGGCCCATACACACACTTGATATATACATTAAACATCTGTATACATTACACATTGACTCAGTTCTGCATGTGTGGTGTGTTCTCAGTGTAATGGAGCATTAAAGCAGAATAAATGGGTGTATTGGATGAAAGTTTACAACAGTGGTTATTTTCACTTGGGCTGAACAATGATTTGTCATTTTAAGAAAACAAAACAATGTTTTGTACCAATGATCAGCTTGTTATCTTTCATTTCCAGTTTGAAAAACAAAAACAAAAACAGCACTCAGATCATTATTATCATTAAAATTCTCAAATAAAACCCACAGAAGTAATAAACAATAAATCCAGTGAAAATGTAGCTCATAGACATTTTGACCTGTCAGGAAAAGCACAGATGCAACCAGTAAAATAAATACCAGGACCATGAAACTGGCTGACATCTGGAACATTAATGTTATTAATCATTAACGGCTTCCTTTAATGATTACATGTGTTTTTCCTGCTATTGCATGTCATCATGTCTTCCATGATGAGAGTGTATGTCCTTGCAAATGAGTTTGAAATCTCTTCAGAAAGGCGCATTAGTGTAAATTCTGTGATTTAGTGCTGTAGTTGCATGAAGTTGGAGAAACTGACAAGAGACAGATTAAAAATGATCGTCCAAAATCATCTCGACTTTAGTCCCTAGTATGGATCAAGCGCAACAAAACGCTGGGTCCTACACCCCCCCCCATAACGATAACACCTTCATGTTAGACTTGTTAGACAAATGCCCATACAAGCCTAAGTAGAGATCACCCTGATGACATCATCAGTTATTTTCTCAGACTTGACTGAGCTCCTCCACAGAAAACTTTATGCAACTGCTTTAACAGGCTGAGTCGTACTCCACAGGGAGAGTAGTGCCTATATAATAACCTAGGTGTGTAAAATCAGTGCAGTGTCACTTTAACCATTTCCAATTCATAACCAGTTTAATATTGATCAGTTCAACAGTGAATAGACTGTGATTACTCATAAATAATTAACCATATTAATACACATGCACTAACTTGACAATATCTTATTCTAACACGGCTGTAATCAGGTTAACGTTCACAGTGATGAGCCTGCAGAGGATTATCAGCTGCCTCTGCAGTTCAGTTCCCTTCCCCTCCACTTAGCTTTTTTTTTTTTTAGCATGTTTCAGCTCATTGTTTTGGTTTAACAGCCCACAACTTTACTGTTTTGGTTCAGTCTTACCACTCACATAACATTGTTTTCATTGCAGCAGGCAGCACCGATATGTCCTGCGCCAACTGGCTGACAAGCAAAGTTAGCAACTAGCTGGTGAACATAGTGCAGCATTTAGCAGCTAAAGAGGCAGATACTTCCCTCAGGACTGGTTGGAGACCAGAAACAGAACTGAGCTTTCATTTGCCAGGTGACCAGACACACAACTCCAAATAGATGCTAATGCTGCTTCTTATCTGTGGGAAGTGTCAACGACTGGCAAATGTTTGCTAACAAGTTCACGTCTTGTTTCCGCGGCCTCCCAAAAAAAATCTGTGACTGCAGGTTTAAATAGAGGACAAATACATCAATTGTTTTCTAATCCTTCCCATTTTCTCTTCTGTAAATTAAAGAAGAGGCTGTTTCAACTGAGGAGATTTTCTATACCTCTCTCCCTCTCTCTTTCAGCTCTACTTCCCTTGTCTCCCTGAGGTGCTGCACTGACAGCTCCAGAGTCGTTGGACAGTTGGTCCGGAGCGACACAGTGGCCTGATTCCTTCACAGTGAACATAAAAGCTGTTCTGTCCTGCAGATGGAAAGAGACAGATAGGAAATTAGACAGGAGTCATTTTACCCACCATGTTAAAAGCACGTTATGATTTTGACTGCCTCCTTCAACAAGCATTTCACTCGACCTTAAATTGGATTTCAGCTCTCAGTTGTTAAAACCTATCAGTAAGGTACAGGTTTTGTAACGTCTTTGCATATAAAGTGGGGTCTGCTGATTGCAAATAGTCAAATCCACTATTATTCTCACATCACAAGCTCAGTTTATGTTTCAGGTTCCTGACAACCTTTACACATTAAGGCATTTATGGTTCATATTAGTGGGTCGCCACCATCCATGAGTCCTCTGTGTTTGATTTAGCAGGACCGTGTCAGTGTGAGTGTGTGCTCACATATACAAGTTTATATTAGCGGAGGCCTTGCGGTTTCTGGAGTGAGGGTGAAAAAAAAAGTTTTTTTCCACAGGCAGCATGATTATTTTTACTTTTTTCGGGGAACCGTTTTAGATGTTGAGAAACCCCTCCCTCACCTCTACCTCTCCTCCCCTACTAGTGAGTTACCCGCATGCCTATGATGGTGCTTGGGGCAAAAAAAAGGAAAAAAAAGGGGTAGGGGAGAGGAGGGAGAGCCACGGAGAGCCAGGGAGAGGGCGGGAAGGGAAACAGAGCTGATTATCCAAATACAGTCATTAAAGGGGAAATGTGTTTTTCAAGCTGTCAAGATGATTAATGGGCGAGAGCAAATCCTCACAAATGCTCTTGTTTAGTCTAACTGGCAGACACGATCCTGCCCATTGATTTATGGCAGGCCTGCTGTGTGAGACCATAGTGAGGTTAGAGGGTGTGTGTGTGTGTGTGTGTGTGTGCGTGTGTGTGTAAAGTTAGGTTGTGTGTGTTCATGTTAAACTGTGGGTTTTTGCGCACACGTATGCATGCATGTGAAAGCAGTGTGTCGGTCCACATGAGGGTTGAGGAGGGATCAGAGCACAGGGGAGAGCAGTGAGTAAATTCTCCTCATCAGCCTTCACCCTCTGCGCCGACAAACCAGCTACACAAACCAGAGGTTAGCTGAGCCCTTTTTGATTTCACGGCTCCATGATTGAACACCAACAACAGGATCGATGTGACATCCAGAATGGATCAAACAGCTGTCCAGACGTACTTAGGTTTTCATCTGTCACTTGCCAATATCCCTCCTCACAGATGAGATTGGAACAAAATGAACAATATTTCTCTCATTGCTCAACTGTAACTGATGTTTATCTGGCCTGTGTTGTAGATAACATCACCTAACAATGCTGCTTTGTAGGGCAAGGCATTACGCAGTTAGAAGTTAATAAACAGCACAGCGTCATGACATGTTTTTAATACAATATTCTTAAGTAATAGTTTAGTACACTTTTAGTAAATACGTGAGTTCGCTTTCTTGTCAAAAGGTAGATGAAAAGATTGATACCACTCTCATATTATATCTTTGAGGCAAATATGAAGCTAGAGCCAGCAACCAAGCTTAGCTAAGCATAAAGATTCACATGAAAAAAGGCAGCTAACAGGTTTGCGCAAATGAAGGAGCTTTTGTTAAAATTAGACTTAATGTTGTAGTTGTCATTAAAGGGGTTATTGGTACGTTTTCCCTGCCACCAAATTTGGTTTTCCGGGAACAGGTTCAGCTATCTTTGGTTATAAGCGCTACTTCTTCAGGGCAGATTGGAGCTGATGCTGAACTCACAGCGTTTCTTTGTTAAGTAAACAGCTCTTAATGCTAACGTTAGCTAAGTAGCAATGGCAAAACCTGTTTCTTTCAAGGTTGGTAAGTTATCTGCAATTCAAATGAATAGCTCAACATTTTCAGAAATTAGCTTATTTTCTTTCTTTGCTGAATTATAATAAGGATCTCTCATGTTTGTGCTGTAAATATGGAGCTACTGCCAGAAGACGATTAGCTTAGCTTAAAGCGAAGACTGGAAACAGTGGGGTTACTCCCTGGCTCAATCCTCAGTAAAACCAACCTATCAGCACCTCTAAAGCATCATATTTAGTATATAGAAATTAGATTTTCTCATCTAACTCTCAGAAGGAGAGCAAATAAGTGTATTTACAAAAATGTCAAAGAATTCCTTAAAATTGCAAATAACTTTCTCCATGTACAGCTTTGAGGACCTTATTTCTGTTGTGCCTAGTCGTTTCTGTTGTTACTAAATCAGACAGGAGGTACATAATATAAAATATAACATATACTCTGTGTTTCGGGGTAAATACATAGTATTCCTGGACAGTTTCTACTCAATTTAGACGAAGCTACTTTCTGTAAAAGGCTCAAAGTACTAAACCAAAACATTTTGACATATAGTATGTGTTTTCACGCTCATATTACATATAAAAATCTATGACTGATTTGTTTTTAACAGCAAAATGTGTTTTGTACAACAATTATCTGACAAAGAGAACTACAGACAAAGAAACAAAGCACCAACAGCCACCTGCACTTGTTTGTCTGACAGAGAATGTCTGAAAATTAAATGAGTAACAATGAGCAACAGAGAATGCATCACTTAAAAAAAAAAGCACTGTGGATCCTGGATGCTGAGAGGAGCTGTTATTACTTTTTACTAAATAATAATCATTTGTGCAGAAATTGTGTGGCATGCATTATAAAGAAATTGTGAAAAAACATTACATCAAACATGATACTTAGATAAAGATGATAGTTGCAGTCTGTATCCTCTCACTAGTTGCTACTGCAGAAATCCAGATTTTCCAGTCATAACTGAAGTTTAATTTTATTGTATCTGAATAAACTGAGCCTTCCAGGGATTTTAAAACAAACTCCATGAATTTATTGCAAATACTTACTGACCCTGCTCTGACGGAAAGTCCCAGTGCAGTCGTCCCCTGAAGGTGAATACGTCACTGCGGGGCGGTCCACTCCAACTTCTCCAGGCTGGTCCAGATGGATGGCTAGCAGCTGTTGGCCCTACAACCTCTTCCCTCAGCACAACCATTAGGCCTATCTGTCTGCAATTTCCTCATTCTTCCTCAGCTCCCTCTGAAGTCCGCTATGATCGCTTTCCCACACCCCCACAGCTCAGCGTAGCACCACACTGTATGTACACTGCAGTCTCGTTTGGCCTGAGCAGACCTGAGCACATTCACAGGACCAATTAGCCTGTCCACCCACATATCCATACACACACAGGCATACATGCACATAGTCACACGGACACATGTCCTCTGATAAATTTCACCAAAGCAAAAGCAGACACCCATGAGGAAGATGTTAAAGGGAGATTTCTGCAACCGGGGGAAGATTAATGTAGCACCACAGAGAAAGGCCAGTTGTGTAACTGTGTGCTTGGACCTCCTCTGGGACTCCGCAGCACTGTGAAGAGCAGGACGTCCTAAACCTTCAAATATTAATGGTAACAGATGATAGTGAGAAAAAAAGAAAAGAGGAGAGGAAGATGAGAGTGGACGTCCAAACTTTTAAAGGTAAATTGTGACTTATTGGTGTCATGACATTCATGTTAGGCTCCGGATAGAACCACCATGTTGGATAAAACAGACTGGATGTATTCCTCACTTTAAGGCTGCCATAATCAGTACTTCTTTAATAACAATAAATCAAAATATATTATGTGTAATATAAAGGGGTTGCTTGTTGTGAAAACCTACAGAGAATTATAGTCTGTATAGTTCCCCTCTGTTCTGAGGAGTTTTAAAGTCTTTTTAAACTCATTGTTTTTGTTTTCTGGACCACAACTGAACAGTTTTGGTTCAGTTTCACTGCTCTCATTAGTCTAATTTAGGCTGAAGTAGGCAGCTGTTCTAAAAACCCCCTACCTGCCCAGAACCAAACAGCAGACAAATAGCCTCAGGAGTTGCTGGAGACAAAAACAGAAGAGTGAGTATTGAACTTACATTTGTCAGGTGGCCAAAAACACGACTCCAAATTAATGCTAATGTTGGTCTGTGTCTGCTGGATGTGTAAATAGCCAGCTATTTGTTAACACACTCACTGTTTTAGCTTAAAAGGTGATGCCATGTCAATGTTTCCTCTTTCTGCTGCCTTCAAGTGCCCAAAATTAAACATATTGGTTTATCCATGCTTTTGGGAAGGACTCACAAGATCATTTACCCTCCAGCTCTTTTTGGGGCATCTATACAGTATATATATATACATATATATAGTTTTTAAGACATTTTGAAGACCTACCAATCGGTGGCTACATCCACAGTAATACATTTCTTTATATGTTTTACAATGCATCACTTTGCTATGTCTGGCGTCCACGCTGCTTCAGAACTTTCAGGCCCTTAATATGGAGACTTTCAGATCCGCAGCTGGCTCCATTTTGGTTTGAAAACTCCAGGGGTTGCGTTGCAATCTCCCTTTGCCTCCTGACTGGGCCTTATCAGCCACGACAGAGGTGAATGTAACATGGATAGCGAATTACACGCTTTACTGGTCTTGTTGTCTTTGATAGCAGCTGTTGCGGAGGTAAACTCTGCATTTTATAATGCTACAACTGCCTTTAGTGTTCAATGTTCATAGTATTTTCTGCAACTAACCAACCGCAAAGTAGACAAACTGCTCCTTGTTTAAAGAGGCACACAAATGCCAGGTGTTTGTGAATGGTCATGTGATGTGTGTTTTCAGGTGTGTTAATATGGACGGTGATCATTTCCGATACAAAGCTCCTCATTTTTGTTTTAGAAGGCTGCTTGTGGTGTATTAGTGTAGCTGTAGAGAGGGCTGTCAGAGTCACTAGAGTCACTATTTACCCAGTCCTGCTTTCAATAAATGTTAGCTAAAATTTTGAGCCAAGCTTTACATAGCACTTAGCCAGCTCAAAACCAAGTGAAACCAAAAATTGCTTACACTAATTAAAGTCCTAATAACTGTCACCGACATTTCTGCAGTAAAGCCTGTGTAGAGCAATTAAGCGCAAAATCCAACCTGAGCTGACCCTGAGTCTGTTACATCAGCTGACACCTGTTGGGTTTGCGTACAAATATGAAGCTCTGAAATGTAAGAGTGTGGGAGCTTGGAGGGGGAGTCAAACAAAATGTGAGGCATGTAGCCCAGCTGTAAGGTCATTCTCTGTGTATACATACATATATATATATACATATATGCGCTCAGATTCACTTACCATCTGTATGCATGTTTAGTTCATTCCAGCTGCAAACTCTGCACCAGTATCCCTCTCCAAGCCGCACAGCTACATCTGTGTGTGGTGAAATATATGGGCATGTGTGTCCATGTGTCAGCGTCTAATGATTAATGACCCACGGCCCTGCTTTCTTCTACTTCCTTCCCCTCCAGTCGTGTCACACACATCATCATGCGTCACCGTAATGGACGCCGGCAGACGGCTGTAGCAGCTCCTGCTTGGCTTCATGGAGACAAACAGACCATAACTTCCTCCACATGCAAATACACTCATACATTTAAAGCTGCACAGGGAGACATGCCAGTAGCTCCATAATGTGACATCAGTAAACTATGTCCTCCTCTCACCTCAAGTGGAGGTCAGCTTTATGCAGGTTTTTCCTGAGTGACTGGCTGCTCTTTTAACCTTGTTAATGTAAGTGCTCAGGTGTTAAGTGAAAGTGAAGCTAGACCAGCGTCTTAAAGGGGTTATTTGTAAGTTTTCTCTGCCGCCGAACGTGCTTTCTTGCCGGGAGCAGGTGGTGGTGATTGTCGCTTGACAAGATTACATCATTGCATTTACAAGACAAGAGGTTATAATACGCCCTCTGACCAGCGCTACATCTACAGGGCAGATTGGAGGCTACAATGAGTCGCTATTGGAAACTGACGTGACAGGCCGGGGCGAGCCGGTTAGCACAAATAATGAAAATGTTCCTCAGGTCTTAGGTCCTGTCTCATCTGTCAGACAACAGCAACAACACCATGGGAGCTGAAGATGGGCTTTTATGGAGCTTTAGTAGGTCAATGTTAGAGAGAACATGTCGCTCATTAATATTTCCCATTTGCTATCTTACACTTGTTTTGCTGAGAACATCAGTACTACTCTGAGGTTCATCTCATAGTTTAGTTTAACAACCTGGGACTTTACTGTGGTGGTTCACCGATAACGTAATTCCTGACCACAGCAGGCAGCTGTTTTCTGAGATACAGGTCTAAAAACCCACTGTACCTGTACCTGTACATTGCCTGCCCAGCAACAAACAACAGACTGATACAGGTAGCTGGTGAACATAGCAAAGCAATTATCAACAAAAGAGTTTGTAGACACCAAAAATAGACCTAAAGAGAGAGAATATTGGACTTACATTCACCAGAAACACAACTCCAAATGATAATGTTGCTCTGTAACTGCTGGTAGGAAACAGTTAGCCTGGCTCTGTCTAAAGCTCTGAAGCTCTAATGAACGTTATATCATTTTTTTTTTCTAGTCTGTACAAAAACCAAAGTTTAAAAATGGAAAGTTATGGTTAACAATTGTTTTGTGTTGATATTTGTGGGGGGAGGGGCTAGGGTCAAGCTTCTAGTCTTTATGCTAAGCTAAGCTAAGCTAATTGCCTGCTGACTTGCTACATATTTGCCAATATGAGAGTGGTACTGATTTCCTCATCTTACTCTTGGCAAGAGAGCCAATAATCTTATTTCCTAAAATGTGAAATATTTTTTTAAACAAAAGAACAAGAGTAATTTCTGTCAATTTTAAATTTGAACTGATTGTAAAATCAGCCCAGCTTTAACAATAATAAGTATTTCATCAGGCTCTTACCCACTGATAATTAAACAATAGCGTACAATTAAATTCCTAAATTACAACCAAGTGATATCACACAGCTATGATGAGACCTCCTAGACCGACTAGACATATATCATATGATACATTACACTATGAGAAAAGAGCACACATGCACACACAGAGCCAGTGAACACATCTCATCCATCAAAAAATCACAGACTTTTCCAAACTCGTCCTGTCAAAAACACTTATGTATGGGACGCAAAAAAAAGAAGTGCCGCAAGTGTGTTCATGTGAGCACATGTGTCCTGAGCTGTCTGCTGATATGCTGCAATGTGCTGTAAGTGTGTGTGAAAGACAGATAAAAGAGAGGGAAAGAGAAAGAAAGGGAGTGGTGCTGACGAAGAAAGAGAAAGAAATAGAGAGAGAGAGAGAGAGAGAGAGTGGAAGATAATGAAGGAAAAAGAATGAGCAGTGGAAAAAAGAGGCAGAGACGAGAAAGAAAAGGGAACAGCAGAGAGACAGAAAGCAAGCAAGTCTTGCATGTGTGTTGGTTCCCAGCCCTGTCAGGGCCCTGTCAGACTGTGATTTATGGCACCGAGACTGGGAGCAGTCTTTGCTGCCAGCTCAGTATTGTTACAACTGACAGCTAATGAGGCCGGACGGGCTTTCAAGCACAGCACTTAACAGAGGCCTCCATCTTCACAAGTCACGAGCTCTCCTCTTTCTTTTCTCCCCTCTCTTTCTCGCTCCCATTTATTTCTTCTTCCAGGGTGGCAGCAGTGTGGCGAGCTACCACAAGATTTCTGAGGCTGCAGAGAGAAAATAAGGCAGGCAGACAGAGATATATGGGCGACACTCTGTTACTGCCGCACTTCCACTCTCCTCCTCCTGCATGTTATTAAGCCAGAGGCTCAGCTCATATAAATGAGGGAGAGAGGATGAAATACACAAAGGGAGAGATCTAATGTCTGCACGGCACTGTACTTCTCTTCTTAATACAAAAATATACTACTCTTACTACAATTACCCCGTCATGTCTTCAAAGCCTGGAGTTACATGTCTGTCCTCTCCGTCTGTGATTGTGTGAGTGTGATCTGTGTGAAGGTACCTGAACTTTATAGCCTTGGCTGTGGTGTGTTTTACCTTCAGCACCCCTGGCCCGGTCTGCCTGGACCCCGCTCTATAATCACTACCAGAGTCTCTGGCAGAGCTGCCCTCCCTCCCCTCCACCCCCTCCCTCGGCCCCTGGTCTCTTGTCAGTCGTGATTAATGGCACTAGGGCCCCGGCGCGGCTTACGCTGCCAGTTCCAGCGATGTTCCCTTGATACTTAATGAACTCTGACAAACTTCTTTTCCCTTGCTCTGTTGTTCCCTTTCCCCTCCACCACCCCGCCCATCCCTGTTTAAAATGCACGGCACAGAGCTGCCACTGCAGCACCTAGGGGTTAGCTGTGGTCCTTTGTAAATTTCTCAAGAGGCCAGTGTCTAAAAATAAAGCACACAGCCATTTTAGTGTCAAGACCCTTAGTTGTGTATCAGCCGGAGGCTTGTTGCTGATTGAGGATGATATGAATCGACTTTTTGAGTTTTGCAGTGATTGCACTTTTTAATTGGTAGATTGTGACTAATTTTCTGTAATGAATGTAAAACTTTCTGTTTCTTCCTTGTGCAACAGCTAAAAATATCCGCTGCAAACGACTGAATGATTAAAATAAATACCTGCTGCAAAATAACAGTGAAAGACTGTTAAATTTTAAAATGCTGAAATCATAGCAGGCTGAAGTAGTGAAGTCCTTTCAGCCTCTCAGGGAAATTCAGCAGCATGTGTAAACTGGTCTCTGGTGCCATCTGCTGTTCACGTTATGGAAGTGGGTGAAATAGCTTTGAATGCGCAATAAAATTATAATACAACAGAAGATGTCGAATAAAGAAGTGAAAATTACATAATGTATTGAAGACAAACAAACAAACAAACAAACAAACAAACAAACAAACAAACAAACAAACAAACACTGACACACACTTCAGACACACTGAACTCTAGTTCTGCATTTATAATACCTGAAGTAAATTAGAGGCTGTTGATAAAATATATTTTTTGGCAGTACCTACAATGGAAATGACTATTTTAAATATATTTTACTTGTAAGGGAACATGTTTAATATTAAACATAAATGTTACTATTTGATTCTTTGTACCTGAGTTAGACTATGGGCTAATTTTCACCTGGCAGGTTACTGGTAAAACTTCCACATGGTGACAGAACAGCACTAAGGAAACTGAACACACAAGACAAAACATATAATACAAATTACTCACAGCCATTCATCACAGACACTCACCTTGTCAGCACCATGAGACAAATTAAAAGCAAGGATATTTGATATCACATTAATGCAGCTACAATGAGCAGAAGCTGAAGTGGAGGGAGCACTGAGATCCTTCACTTAAGTAAAAGTCCCAGTACATTAACCTGAAGTACTCCATTACAATTAAAAGACCTGCATTAAAATCAGAGTAAAACAATAGAAGCACTGTTAGATAAATGTACCTGAAGTATGAAAAGTAGAAGTACTTGTTTCACAGAAAATAGTATATATATATATGTATATATGATATTATTAGATTGTTTCCTCTCTTTGCTCTCAAACAGCTTCAATTCTTCGTGGCATGGATTTGAGATTCTGCTCCATGTTGACATGATTGCATCACATCATTTCTGCAGATTCAATTCATGCTGCCGATCTCCTGCTCTACCACATCCCAAAGGTATTCCACTGGCTTCAGGTCTGGAGACAGGGGAGGCCACTGAAGTTCATTGATCTGACTGTCATGACCATGAAACCTTTTGCTTTGGTGCATTAAGCTGCTGGAAGGAGCCATTAGAAGATGGTGAACTGTGGCCATAAAGTGAAGCACATGGTCAGCAAAAATACTCAGACAGGCTGTGGCATTCAAACGATTATTGATTGGTATTAATGGGCCCAAAGTGTGCCAAGAAAACATTCTCCACACCATTACACCAGCACCAGCAGCCTGGACTGTTGACACAAGACAGGTTGGGTCCATGGGTTCATGCTGTTGATGCCAAATTCTGACCCTACCATCTGCTGCCTCAGCAACTGTCCAGTGTTGGTGGGTCTGTGTCCATAACAACCTCAGGTTTCTGCTCTTAGCTGACAGGAGAGGAACCTGACGTGGTCTTCTGCTGTTGTAGCTCATCCACCTCAAGGATTGACATGTTGCCCATTCTGAGGTGCCTGTCTGCTCATAACTAAGAGTGGTTATCTGAGTTACTGTAGACTTTGTGTCTGCTCCAACAGTCTGGCCGTTCTCTTGTGTCCTCTCTCGTCAACAAGGTGTTTCCATCCACTGGATGTTTTTTGTTCTTTGCACCATTCTGATTAAAAACTCTAGAGACTGTTGTGTGCAAAAATCCCAGGAGATCAGAAGTTTCATAAATTCTCAAAGTAACTGAGATCACATTTTTTCCTCATTCAGATGTTTGAAGTGAACATTAACTGAACCTGTAATCTGCAGGATTTCATAGGCCTACATTAAACTACTGCCACATGATTGGCTGATTGGATAACTGCATGAATAAACAGGAGTGCAGGTGTTGCTAATAAAGTGCTCATTGACTGTATATAGTAAGTTGTTCTGATTCAGTTTCAGCAATAAAAAGTGTAGAATTATCTCCATTGTAATCAAGCATTTGTAAGTATTGTTTCAAATAGTGAATCATATCTCCCCCTGCCTGTTTTTTTTTTTATATGAATATAGTTAAATTATACTGGAACCCATGGATGTTTTAATACTGTCCCTCATCATGCTGATAGAGGAAGACATACAGCAATCCAGCTCCAGCTGTTGCTCCGGCCCCTGGGGCCACCAGGGGCCCCAAACAAGCACATTTTGAGAAGTCTATCTTACACACTGGAGCTCCTTACATGTGAAAGACAGAAGCTGATTGTCGGTGTTATGTCGAAGTCTGTTCCCCAGTTAGAATGTGTTTCCCTCCTGTTACAACTGGATAAGGTTACAGGCATAACACACAGACGAGGGAGCAGCCTTCGACATTACACCGTCCGTCCACGTGAGGGCGCTACTGCAGCAACCTGGATGCTGACGACTCAAACGAAGAAGAGGGAGGTACCGGTTGCCGTAGGTACCTGCTTCCTATCTGTTGTTGGTGTCATCTCGCTTCAAATTACAGGTAAGAGCTGCCGAGCAACAAGAACACGAGTTACTATTTATTTAAAGAAAGTATTAGCACCTCTGGTCTAGCTTAGTATGACAGCAGCACGTCAAAAGAAGATACAACGTGCTATGATTATTTTGCTAACTTGTATCTAAGGTTACTCAATATTTGGCCTTGTGCAGTGCTTCAACGCTGACACTGGAGTGAAGGTTGTGACACACAAGTAACTGATATTATATGTAAACATGTCTGCCATCGGAAGAGGCTGCTCTCTTTGAGGCAACAATAATATAGTAACTTACCTCCTGCTAATGCTGTTAGCCCGGAAGCCCTCGAAACCAAACTCCGTTCAAATGTTTGGATATTTTTACTTGACTTGCCAATAAGTCTTAAATACCTGTCATAATTGTATTACTTTAACAGTGTTAACAAATCTTTACATTCATTCCTTCCATTCGGCATACACGTGTTACCTAAGATGTGGTCTATTTTGATAGTGTTAACTTTGAACTGCTGTAAGGCTGTGGAGGAAGCGGTGTCCGCCACTTTCGAAAGCTCAAGTTGTTACTGTTTTCACTTTCTCATCTCTGTTCATTCCCACTGAGAGTTAAAAACGCTGCCAAGAAAAATGTCCAACTCATATGTAGACATAAAGCTGCAGACCAGTGACATAACACAGTCAATTAAATATTGAAGAAAGATGTATATTTAACATATTTATATTCAATGTGATTTAACATATGAAGAGAAAATGAAAAATCTTCAGTATAAACACTGTGAGTTGGAGGCAAGTCCTGTGTTGAGCCAGCAGGGTCACCAGATTGTATGTCTGCAAATCCTCTCTAACCAGAGTGGAGGCAGCTCCTCATCCTGCTCCTTCAGCTCAAACTGGCTACATTCAATATATCATAGATTCAATATATTTCTATAAATTAAAATAATGTTCAAGATTGTAGTGGCACATTTGTTATATGTATGACAAGGGAAGTTACAATGATTTCGCACTTGATCGTAAATCCTCTTTAAGTGTGACAAGGTCACTGAGTCTCAGCTGATGCCTGACTAAGCCTGAGCTGAGAGCAGATAAACGGTGAGCAAGACGGCAACTCCAAAGTGTTACTACAGCACTACGCAAGCTGCTGAGGGAGTGCAGGTCATGTTGACTGTCCTTCCCTTGAATTTGGGGGAGTATCTGAACATTTGGTTGTAATTAAGACAGGATATTGTGAAAACCCCCAAAAGGGAAACTCTGTTCCCATCTGTTGTTCTTCACATGCTGTTTCTTGTCTTTCCAGAATGGCACAGTGGGGTGCCATATTCTCAATAATTGCTGCTCTCGGAGGAGCAGCACTTTTAGCCTCTGTACACAAGATAGACGAGGGACACACTGGAGTTTACTACAGGTGAGACCGCATCACACATGTTGTTTTTATTTTGTGCATGAGACATAGTGGTAAACTGCTCTGCTGTAAAAGTGGGACAATAAAGAAATGAGCACCTGCGTCAGACATGTTTACCTCACACAACTTAACTGTTAAACAGTGGGTTAAATACCTGGGTGTTAAGATTGTCAAAACTGCCAGCTCTGATTCTGTGCCTTTTTACCCTCTTGGATGCAGGGTAATTTAAGTCTTATCACTTGAGCCGACACGCAGTAAATATGACTAAGTTTATGGTCTCTTATGACTCATGCTAGTGTGGTCTAAGAGCAAAGTTTAATCCTTCATCACAAAGGATTTTCCTAGATGAATTTATTATCAGCAGCAGAATAAAGGACAATGCAACTGTCTGACTTCTTGTCTTGAATGAGGACTACGTCAAGTCTCGTCATTTGGACTTTGACTCACATCTTTAGTTGCTCTTACCACAAGTAATCAGAATGGTTTTTTTCCCATTGCAAGCTAAAATCCCATCAAGACGTAGTTTTACCGTTCTGACCCTAACATTTAATGATCAACACTGTCTGTGTGTGTGTAACACAGGGGAGGGGCTCTCCTGACCACCACCAGCGGCCCTGGTTTCCACCTTATGCTTCCATTCATCACCACCTACAAGTCTGTTCAGGTGAGTCAAGTCAGTTTTATTTACACAAAGTCACAAATCTCTCATATTTTGTACATTATACAAATACACATACATTACACTCTCTGGCCATAGGTCCTCAGCTCATATATAGGCACAATCCCAGTAATAGAGATTAGATAATAACATAAAGTAATGGGCCGCATATTAAGGTCACAGTAAAAAGAGAGGAGAACAAAACATAGATACAATATCTTCCTCAAACCCTTTCCGATTGGTCTGATGCAATGATTTAATACAGGGTATGTGAGCCTGAATGTGTTCTAGCAGGTGCTAATTCAAAATTGGAAATATCCAAAAATGCATGTGTCCACATTTGTTTCAAAATCGAACGAGGGATTGTCTTCCATTGGACAAGACAATCACATAATCAGACAGTCGTGCTCTTAGCTGCTGTTGTAAACATAAATAGTATCATCTTTTCATTAATTGACATGTCGACTAATTGTGAGCATGTGATCATTTTGCAAAAAGCTGTTGTTAAAAAAGTTGCGCCTTCTTTGCATAAGAGGAGGATACCATATCATATGTATATGAGGGTCCTAGGTGGACTCCAGCCAAGGTGTAGAAACATCTCAAATATGATCAAGAGAAATGGGATGAACCTGAGCTAAATTTCAAGTGTCACAGCAAAGGGTCTGAATACTTGTGTCAATGTGATATTTCAGTTTCTCCTGTTTCATAAAATGGCATACAAATTCTAAAATTCAGGGGTATTGAGTGTACGTTGATGAGGGAAAGATGTTTTTTTATTTTAGTATGAAGCTGCAATGTAAAATGTGAACAAAGTAAAGGGGTCTGAATATTTACTGAATGCACCGTTGTACTGACAACACTGATTTCACTGTGTGAAAGTTGTCAGTGGTCTCTGGTGAACAAACTATATAATGGTGACATGTAATGACAACAAACCTAATTAGCCTTTTCTGTGCTACATTTCCTTGTCACTTTTAGCCGACAGGTTCACTCATACCAATATATATCTCTACTTGAAATGTGGAAAGCTTGTTTGTCAGTGAACGTGTGCACTCCTCTGCTGCTCCAAGAAGGAAAATGAAACCTCTTTGGTCTGGTGCACACACCCTTTGTTTAAAGGGTAGAAAACCCAAGAGGAATCAAACACAGTAACCCAGGCTTGTAATATGAACCACCTTTGTGAAATTTGTAATGTTCAGGGTGTGTTGGCACATTCTGTCATAGAGACGTTTGCCCTGTATGCACGACTGAAATGCAGCTTTCCTCAATTTAATATGTTGAATAATCTGATTTCATACTGTGCCGATGGATTTACTTCCACTGAGCGTTTGGTATCTTTGCAGTGATGTCAGACAAGCACATCTGGAGTGTCAGTTAGAGATACATTAAATGTGAATCTGTATTTTTGCCTCACAGACGACGCTGCAGACCGATGAGGTGAAGAATGTACCATGCGGCACAAGGTGGGTTTGATGTTTTGACTGGTTTAAGTTGGATCAGATGTGGTCTTGATACTTATAACACTCCCACAGTACATTAAACAAACACTGTCGGAGTCAGAGGTTCACTAGTCCATGTCTAAACCACCGGCATCTCAAAATACAGTCCCTTTTATCACATACTGGTGTTTTGAATAAGAGTGTCTGCCAGATAGTAAATTGACCATTTTCTTTTTTTTTGTTTCAGTGGAGGAGTGATGATTTACTTTGATCGCATAGAGGTGGTGAACTATCTCGTTCCATCAGCAGGTAAACTCACACTTGTTCAACAGGCCAAAAACATCAAATACTCCTGTGGTATTTCTTTTGGATCGTGCAGCTGGGTGTCACTCAGACACATCTGAAAATTACCTCTTGGCACTGACGGACACAGTAGACTTTGATCTGTTTAAGCTGGCTTCATCTTTACCAGATAGGTACATCTCTGTTCTTCTCTGCAGTGTATGACATCGTGAGGAACTTCACCGCGGACTACGATAAAGCTTTGATATTCAACAAGGTTCACCACGAGCTCAACCAGTTCTGCAGTGTCCACTCACTGCAGGAGGTCTACATCGGCTTGTTTGGTGAGTGTGGTGGGCTACAGACTGGGTGTAAACTCGCTGCTAATTTGAAACATCTTCTCTTTGTTTTGGTTAATTGCACATAAAAGGATCTACATGAACAGCTTTTAGTCAGCTGACAGCTTTGAGATCAAAATGCCTTGAATTTATGGTTTACACACAACAGCTGTGATGCATATAGACTTGGTATTTGCTGTACCTTCATCCTTTACTGAAGTGAGCCCACTCTTTTGACTGTAACAACCTATACACCTAAACTCAGTACACAGTATGTAGACACAACCATAGTGTAACTACAAGACACAATTACACACAATTACACAATTATCCGCAGAGGTCTCCTCCTCTCCAAATCAAACGGACCCGGTGATTATAACTGGTAAAAACCCTGAATAAAGCAGTGTCACATTAAAAGTCAGTGTTTTACCGATGCTATATGACGAGACGTCAGGAAAGGGCTGGGAGCTTGTTTCGATTGTTTCTCTGACAACTGATCTAGACGTTTATGAACTTTTTACCAACAGCCGGATTTTCCCCAAGGTCCCTTCCTCTTCATAACAAACAGATCAGGAGATTAAAACACTCAAAAAAGTAGGATATTAGTCTTACTTGAACAGACCTAGTAAGATTTTTTAAACATTTTCAGCACAGCACAAAACTGAGTTAAGAGATTAAATACATACATTATTCTCTTACTCAGTTTTCATCTCTCATGCACAAAGAGAATTAAAAGAAAAAAAAAGATCACTAATAAACCACAAATGAAAGAGCCACTTTAAAGTTGCTGAGGAGGTTCTTCTCATATCAGATGTCTATAAAAATGTTAATGTTGTTTTTTCTTTTTTTTTTTTTTCGTGTTGCAGTGTTGGTCAAAAAAAGTAAAAAAAAACCCAAAAAACAAACAGCTATAGCAATAATCTGGCTGTCAGATTTCATCCTCATCAACTGTGTGGATGAACAGCTCAATATTAAGCAAAGTACTTTTGATAGAGTATGTGAATAAGTATGACTCGATGTGAGTCCCAGTTTATCGTTTGAGGTGGATGACACAGTGTTAGAGGATTCACTGCAGAGGTCAGTGTCCTTTGCATCCAAGAACAGAAAAACATGGTCTGTGAGAGAACGGAGAACGTCTGCCTTTCTTCATGTAACTCCCTCTCAATCACAACATGCCGAATACACTCAGCAAGCACTTTATTAGGAACACTATACTGATACTGGGTGGTGAGTCCGACAGGCCTCACCAAAACCCATCTGGACACACACCATCACATACAGCCTGTGTCACACTTTACAAGAATCCCGCAGCAAACAGTAAAATGACTTTATACTAACAGGTTAGTACAGAGAGAGATTATAATTCAGACTGGCCAGTACAGCAGAAAGCAGCAGCACGCTTATTTGAATCTTAGTGACTTTTTCTTCTGTCACTGGATGTTTCTGTTCTAAAATTTAAAGAACATTTAAATTACCCGTGGATTGGATTTTTTTTTGTTTGTTTTTTTAACTTTATTCTTGTAAAACGAGTCGGCATCAGTCCACTGCTGCCTCACTGCTTAAACCATGATAAAGATACAAATACATAAAGGGTAAGCGTGTGGGCGGAGCTGTGTGACAAAACAGAGGGGTAATTAGGCGGAGAGGGAGACAGACTTGAGGGCGATGATGTACACAGAATGAGGGTGAGCCGTGGAGCCTGATCCATATCTCTCTCTCTCCTGTTCACTCACTCCCTCTATGTCTGTCTCTCTTTGATGATGTTTTTTTTTTTATTTTCACACTCGCACCCAATTTGTGTAGCAGCCCATGGGGGGGACAGTCAGATTTTCCCAATGGCCACTCCATCACTGGATCTCTCTTTGCTTTGAACAGTCTCAATTCTTCTGCTCCATGTTAACATGACTGCATCACATAGTGTCTGCAGGTTCGTCAGCTGCACATTCATGGTGCCAATCTCCTTTTCTACCACATCCCAGAGGTTCAGATTCAGATCTGCATTATCATTCTGGAAGTAGCTATTAGAAGATGGTAAGCTGTGGCCATAAAGTGATGCACATGGGCAACAACACTCAGACAGGCTGTGGCATTCAAAGCACGATTGATTGGTAATTAGGTAGAAAGAAAACAATCCCCACACCATTACACCACCAGCAGCAGCCTGGACCGTTGAAACAGTTCTGACTGTACCATCTGCTGCCTCAGCACAAATCATGATTCATCAGATCAGGCTACGTTACAGTCTTCAACTGTCCAGTGCTGGTGAGTCTGATTCCACTGCACCCTCAGATTTCTGTTCTTGGCTGACAGGAGAGGAACCTGACCTGTGCTGCTGTTATAGCTCATCTGCCTCAGCTGCTGTTATTCATTCTGAGATGTTTTTGTTTTCCTGCTCACTACAGTTGTTAAGAGGTTTTCTGAGATACTGCAGCCTTTCTGTCTGCTCTAACCAGTCTGGGCATTCTCCTCTGACCTCTCATCAGCAGAGCATTTCCGTCCACGCAACTGCTGCTCACTGGATGTTTTATGTTGATTGCACCATTCTGATTAAACTCTGGAGACTTATGTGAGAAACTCCCAGGACATCAGCAGTTTCAGAAATACTCAAAGTCACTGAGATCACATATTTCCCCAATCTGATGTTAACTGAAAATCCTGACATGTATCTGCAGGATTTTATGCACTGCCGCAACATGATTGGCTGGAAAATTGCACAAATAAGCAGGTGTACAGGTGTTCCTAATAAAGTGCTCGGTGAGTGTACAGTGCAAGCAATGTGGCTCTTTTAGTAAAGGCACTATCATGTTTGAATGCAGCTGTGTTTACAATCAAAGAGACAGTTTCTACTGAAGTTACTCCTCATCAGCTCACTCACCCTCTTGTACTTTTCCACCACAGACCAAATTGATGAAAACCTGAAGTTGACTCTACAAGAGGATCTAACATCCATGGCACCTGGACTCATCATACAGGTACAGTGAGACCACCAGGATACTTCAAAGGGATAGTTCAGGTTATTTGACGTAGGGTGGTGTGAGGTAGTCATGCATAGTCAGTATGTTACCTGTAGTAGATTAAGATCAGCGCGCTGCTAGTTAGGACAGGCAGCAGATAACACCGCCGACTGGCAGAGCGACGTGTTGCGGTGCACGGGGTCAGCCGTGTGGCGTAGTGGTCTAAGCAGACGCCCCATGTGTAGAGGCTACAGTCCATGTGTCGAGTCCCGCATCGGACGGCCTTTGCTGCATGTCATTCCCCCTCCCTCTGCCTCCCCATTTCCTGTCTCTCTACTATCCTGTCCAATAAAAGCACAAAAAAAAAAAAAAAAAGACAGAAAACCCATTGTTGCTAGTGTGCTGGCGTTTCCTGCTGCCTCTCCTAACTGGCATCACACGGATCTGTTTCTACTCCAGCTGATACTCTGACTCTGCGTGACTGCATCAGACAACCCAAACTATCCACCATCCAGTGTGTACAGATCGCTTGATAACAGAAGTCTTTCTACAGTCTGTTGCCTTAAATCAAGTTTCACAAGATCTATAAAAGTCCCCTCCTGGAGAAAGAGTGTTTTAATAGAGAATAACATTGTGACTAACTGATTTTAAAAGACCCCGGATCTGCTTACCCCTATTGAACCCCCCCCTCCCTTTTTTTTTTCCTTTTTTTTTTTTTTTTTTTTTTAGAAATCCCTTGGTGTTTTCTTTTTAAATATAATTTTTATTGTTACACTCTTGCTGTCTGCATCTACCTCCTTAATAGGGTTGATCTGTCTTTGTCTGTCTCTCTGGTCAACAGGCAGTCCGTGTGACAAAACCCAACATCCCAGAGAGCATTCGCCGGAACTACGAGCTCATGTGAGTCTTTCTTGTTTTTTGTGCCCAACAAAGAATGTTCCCTGACCTCTGAAGCCTGTGTTGTGTATTTTGTTTTCCCTCCAAAATGGAGGGACCTGACATTCATCCAACTCCCCCTGCCAAGTCCGGTGCATGTCAGTCTGTGAGCGTCTACTTCTTTACTTTCGCTTTACACTGTATGACTCAACAGCCTGTGCTTAGTCAACAGAGGACTTACGGTAAACTATAGGCAGATTCAGGAAAGCAATGTGAGGCATCAGACACTGGAGAGTGGAAGTCAGACATGTAATATTACATTTTGATCTTAGTTAATGCTACATGCATGTCCCAACTGGTCGACTTTGTTCCCTACTAATGTATGTTTTCATGGTGTGATTGTAGTGGCTTTAACTCTGCATTTTAGCATAACTTCACCGCAGAGAAACAAAGCACACGCAGGGTGAGCTCAATATGCAGGGAGCTCAATATGCACACATAAAATTCTCATGAAACAAATACCCAAAATATGTTATCTCTGGAGAGTATTACAACAGAAACATAACAACCTGCATACATGCAAATGACTGTTTGCTGAGCACCATCCCCCATAGTTACAAGCTTTCTGTTGCAAAGCACAAATCTGGCAGATTTACTATTGAAATTCTGTCATTAGCTCAATGAGTTTGCTGAGCAGGAAGAAGTCTCTGGCTGAAGCTGACTTGTTTTAAAATGAGAATCATTGGGTCTTAAAGGAGCACTTTTTGACCAGATACTTGAAAAACAGAAGATAAAGCTGCATGTCTCAAGCAAAAAGTCAACCTCTCTGTCTGGGGGGGGTTTAACAAGAACCAGAAAACAAAGCTGTCCCAGGGGTTCTCTTACACAAATTTACTGTCCCACACTTCACTGTAAAAAGTGAATTTAAATGTGTACATACACACTAATCCTCTCTCATCACAGCCCCCACCCTCTCTCTGCCCTTAACCTCTACTGATGAATCAGACCAAGGTCACTGTGATGAACTGGGATAAAACACAGTCTATAAATAACTTGCATCAGCCTTGAGTTCCACTTTTCCTTTATCATCACTTTCTCCTAACATGTCACTAATCAGCTGTTTTTAAAATGTTGCATCATTTGGTTATTACATGTTTCTTCCTTTACCTGAAGTTATTCACTGACACATTTATGTCTTTTCATTGTCATGGTTTTAGTTATAGTTTAGGTTACCCTGATCCAAATCAAGTGTGTAATAAATGTGTAGTGCTGAATCCTCAAAGGCAAAAATTAAAAGTAGGACAGCACTCCACTTAAATTGTTTATTTGTACATTACATGGATGTTTCAGGCAGCTGTATAACAAAAAAATAATAATAATAAAAAAAAATAATAATTATATATATATATATATATATATATATCTTATCAACCCATACATCTAAAAAAGTATTTGAACTATACTTAAATATGAAGTTAATGGACTCCTGTTTTGGAATTCAAATGAACCCTTTTGTCAATGTCCCCATTTCCCCAAATCATCTACATATGGCCAATTTGTAGTAATGTAATGTCATTTGAAAATGGATTTTATTATGAGTGTAATCAAACTCAAATGTACCTATTAAAATGGTTAGCATAATTTGCATCCCATTGATGTAGCACGACATTGCCCAAAAAATAATTCTGAAACCAAAAATTATGTTTTTTCTGAGGAACTGAGGAATGGGTTTCATTAGTGATCTGAATCCTGAAACAATAAGATGCTCATGAGGTCTGCCCAGTTTCCTTTGAATTTTTGTGAAGGAATACAGAAATAATTTCACATTAATTTCACAACTTAACCAAAGGATCAGAACTCAGTCTTGAGCTGCTGATCACTCAGTTGTGTCTCAGACCCTGTGACGTCCCTGTGACAAAACCTTACATTGTGCATCACTTACTGTAACTGCTTACTAGAGATGTCGATGACATGATCTGGTTGTCTGTACTTGGGCTTTTTCTTCTGTCTCATTGTTTCTTCCTCCTCCACACTTTTGTCAAGTGATTTTTCTTGTTCATAAATAAAATGAGTGCTGATTCACTCTGATGAGTAACTGTTTCCACATTGAGGAAACAATTTGAGTGAGAAGATGAGTCTGATTTTAATAGATTTACTGTGGGATATGCATTTACCTACCAGCTTAATTGCTGAGTTATGAGTGAGAGATCTCTGTGTTAAAGTTTTATTTTTAGCCATTTTTATCCTGCAGTATCCAACAGATTTTGCAGAGCTACACACTCAGAATTTATTGCCCTTATCAAATGTGATTTTGATAAGGGCAATTTTACTGACCACTGCATTTTATGCAGTGGTCAGTACTTACTTACTGCACTTACTTACTGCACTTCTTATCAAATGTAATTTTAACATGCAGTGAACAGTCAGACTTCTAATGAGCATGCTTTTACTTTCACTTTGTAATAAGTGATCCAGTATGTGTTTAGCTCACATTTGTTTTTACAGCCTATGTGACAGTCTGGGCAGTGGTGTTGCGTACCCTGGGCTCCAGTCATGTAAACAGCAGTTCCCAGCAGTTGAAATATGATTGTAACTTTTGGAAATGTGTCCAGCACTGTAAAGAAATAATCATCATTTTCCTTTAAATCAGCACTTAGATTGTTTTAATTTAGAGGGATTGTCAGAGAGATGAACAGCCCTTCGACACCCAAGTGTGGATAAGCAGACCATCCATGGGCCCTGGATGACCAAGTGTTCAGATGCTGGATGGGAATTTTGGAGCTGGAATTGTTGAGGTTTTATGTCCAACCTCAATGTTTGGCTTTATGTCCATTCCCAAACAGTTAGTCAGGGCTCACTGTCTGACTGCGTAGGGCCCTGTCATTTTATTACCATTTCTGTCATGTTTTTTGGTAAATCTGGGTTTTTCCTGGGAATTACCTATAATTCATTGCCTTGTAATATTTACGAAGGCAGAAATCACTGAAAACAAAGGAGTATGCAGTTAGCTGTGAACTCTGTGTCTAGCTCTATATTATATGAAGTCCTGACCATCGCCAAAAAAATACCTGTGAGGTTATTTAAAGTTAGTGAGTGGAGTGTTCAGGTCTTATGCTGCGTTCATTTCATATGGGAGTTACTGTAATTACCAGTCTCTGACCATATCATAAATAACCACCATTCACATCAGTAACCAAGTCAGAATTACTCAGAAAGCTTTTCTAAAAGTTTCAATTTATCCAACTTGGTGCTTCATTT
>NW_019525658.1:5179154-5261919 GCF_002814215.2 Seriola lalandi dorsalis
AGATGAGTCTGATTTTAATAGATTTACTGTGGGATATGCATTTACCTACCAGCTTAATTGCTGAGTTATGAGTGAGAGATCTCTGTGTTAAAGTTTTATTTTTAGCCATTTTTATCCTGCAGTATCCAACAGATTTTGCAGAGCTACACACTCAGAATTTATTGCCCTTATCAAATGTGATTTTGATAAGGGCAATTTTACTGACCACTGCATTTTATGCAGTGGTCAGTTAAACAGTTCAGAATGTGTTTAAGCTCAAATTTATTTTTACAGACTGTGACAGTCCGGCCGGAGTCCAGGGATAAGCAACATCACTCCTCAGTCACACAGGCTTTTAAAACAAATGTGAGCTTTACACATTCTGAACCACTTATTAAAAAATGAAACTAAAAGCGTCTTCATCAAAAGTCCAACTTTGATCTACTGTTTTTACTGCACTTCTTATCAAATGTAATTTTAACATGCAGTGAACAGTCAGACTTCTAATGAGCATGCTTTTACTTTCACTTTGTAATAAGTGATCCAGTATGTGTTTAGCTCACATTTGTTTTTACAGCCTATGTGACAGTCTGGGCAGTGGTGTTGCGTACCCTGGGCTCCAGTCATGTAAACAGCAGTTCCCAGCAGTTGAAATATGATTGTAACTTTTGGAAATGTGTCCAGCACTGTAAAGAAATAATCATCATTTTCCTTTAAATCAGCACTTAGATTGTTTTAATTTAGAGGGATTGTCAGAGAGATGAACAGCCCTTCGACACCCAAGTGTGGATAAGCAGACCATCCATGGGCCCTGGATGACCAAGTGTTCAGATGCTGGATGGGAATTTTGGAGCTGGAATTGTTGAGGTTTTATGTCCAACCTCAATGTTTGGCTTTATGTCCATTCCCAAACAGTTAGTCAGGGCTCACTGTCTGACTGCGTAGGGCCCTGTCATTTTATTACCATTTCTGTCATGTTTTTTGGTAAATCTGGGTTTTTCCTGGGAATTACCTATAATTCATTGCCTTGTAATATTTACGAAGGCAGAAATCACTGAAAACAAAGGAGTATGCAGTTAGCTGTGAACTCTGTGTCTAGCTCTATATTATATGAAGTCCTGACCATCGCCAAAAAAATACCTGTGAGGTTATTTAAAGTTAGTGAGTGGAGTGTTCAGGTCTTATGCTGCGTTCATTTCATATGGGAGTTACTGTAATTACCAGTCTCTGACCATATCATAAATAACCACCATTCACATCAGTAACCAAGTCAGAATTACTCAGAAAGCTTTTCTAAAAGTTTCAATTTATCCAACTTGGTGCTTCATTTTAACAAGTTCCTGGAAAGGTAAACAAACATGGACGCCTCATGTCAGCCAAAATCCAACACTGAAGGCAATTAAATTTAAATAGTAGATTTTGGTTATACTGTCTAATTATGCCTCTGCACATGTTAAAGGGAATAATGTTGCCTAGCTCTTACATCCATGTCTGTGTGTGTGTGTGGGAGTGTTTTAGGATGGGTAGAATAAACAAAGGGTAACAGCAGTAACTAAAGCTGTCACATCACCAATGGGGTGCATGCAGAGAGAGGGAGTGAAGATGTTATAGGCTGGTGAACACCGGGCACTGATGAGCAGCTGAAAGTAGCTAGATGACTGAAAGCACTGCCACAGAAATAACATGTCACCAAACTCAACACACCAATAAGAATGATAAAGGTGTACGTTGTCCAACAGGAAAGTGAAGCAAATGTCAACCAAGCTGCTGTGAAGAAAGTCCTGAGGATTCTGTGAAATGCTGTGTGCGTGTGCAGAGCCTTCGATGGTAAAGTGTGTGTTAATGTTTGCAGGGAGAGCGAGAAGACGAAGCTGCTGATCTCTCAACAGACACAGAAGGTTGTGGAGAAGGAGGCAGAGACAGAGAGGATCAAAGCTGTGATAGGTGAGAAAGACAAAGGAAAATGATGGTTGTTCAGGGCAAAGTGCATAAACCACACTGCAAGCTGTTTAATTATGATTCTGTCTTTTGCAGAGGCTGAGAAAGTGGCTCAAGTGGCAGAGATCAAGTTTGGGCAGAAAGTCATGGAGAAGGAAACTGAAAAAAGGATCTCTCAAATCGAAGGTTTGTATTCTGTAGTGGAGGAAGTTCTCAGATCCTTTGCTTAAAGAAGAACTCTGCTGATTTTACATTTCAGAAGGAGCTGTGTCTGATAAATGTCCTCATGTGATGTCACTTGAGTCAGTGGGTCTGAAGTTTGAAAGTCAAAAGAATGTGGGGGTGTGTATTTGGAAAGAAGTGAGCTAACCATACCTCTATTACACACTCCTCATCCCTGCTTCAGGCAGGTGACTCAAAGAGTCACTGACCTTTTCCAACATAACACACCCAAATCTTATGTCTGAGTTATGTAGTCGCCAGGTTTTGACAAGGTAGAAGAATGTGTGAAACAAAAGTTGTACCTGATGATGATGATGCACACACATTCCTGCATGCGCACAGGTAAGTTGTGGCTCGTTTTTGAAGGTTATGTAACCCAAAGTGGCAAGTTTATGCACATTATTCAGCTCTAACTCATCATCAAATAATTTCATCATGTTGACAACGTTAAAATTAAGCTTTCATTTCCAGCAGCACAAGTTGTCCACGTGTAAAAACCTGGTTTTCTAATGTTTCCTCACAATTGCATCACAAATAAAGAAATGTCAGAAGAGTGAATGATGAATGAAAGGATGTTTTGCTGCCTTTTACCAGTTAATAATAGTTAGGTAGCATGTGTGTAGTACTCCTACAGTCTGAATATCAACAGGTTAAAAAAAAAAAATATTGTTGCCTTTTGCGATATTAAATTGCGCATGTTCACATCTAAATGAAGATATGATAAAGATATATCATTCAGCCCTAACAGATATAGATGTAAGTTTGACTAGTAACAACATGAATTATGGCAGCACAATATTTACAGTTTTTCACTATTGCAGAAGCAGTTCCTGAAACTATGTCCCTGTTTGTCAGTGCTCCACACACAAACCGAAACCGTATACACAGAATACAAAACATCTCTTGCAAAAGCAAACACTACATCGAAAACTATATAAACTTCTACAAAATGATACTTTAACTTCCAAACTTAACACACAAACACCAAATATATACATCTTTCCACTGCCAACTGCACACCACTGTGCTAAATCTAAACAGTTTTCACATTTCTACTTTTCTAATGATATATGCTGAGTATAAAAGCACTATTACTGTATGTTTCTGACACTCTTCATTTGTAGCATGCTGTAAATATGAACACAAATGCATTTGTGGGAACAAAATCTCTTTATTCTCAATACTGAACTGAGGATGACATGAACATACTGTACTGTAAAATACAGTCTGCCCATACAGTATTTCAGTTACTGTCTATCCTGTCCCTGATCTCATCTGTAAGAATTGTCTGATTTCCTCTGACCTGTCCTCTCGCCACTCCCTGTCCTGTGTGTCATCTTGCTCATCTTCCTCTTTCTGGTCTGCCTCTTTCTCCTCCTGCTCTTCCTCTTCTTACTCGAACACCTCTTCCTCTAATTCTTTCTCCAAAATTGTCCTCCATTGTTGTGCACACCAAAGAGCAAACCTGACTCCTACAAAAAATATATAAATTAGAATATCATGGAAAAGTTCATTTATTTCAGTAATTCAATTCAAAAAGTGAAACTCATATATTATATAGATTCATGACACACAGAGTGAAATATTTCAAGTGTTTATTTCTTTTCAGTTTTGATGATTATGGCTTTCAGCTAATGGAAACCCTGTGATTTCTGTCTGATCTGATTGGTTACACGTGTCTACACAGGGGCATTCAGGAGAGTTCAGGCGATTGCTAATTGAGTTTGGCGTTTCAGTGGCAGTGTTTAGCAATTAACACAGAAAGGCTTTCAGTTTTGAATGATGGGTCTAATGTAGAGAAGTGTGTTTGGTGTTTTGCAAAAAGCGTGCAGCCGAGGATGTGAGTATAGTGGTGCAAGTCTGGGCTGACATTTTGCTCTTTGTGTATCGAGTTTCAAAATCTGTGCATTATTTTTCATTTTTGTGTATAAGCAATCGTAAAAAACTCTAAGTGTGCTTATTCCACAGCCCTGTTTGTTTTGAGAACTGGTTTGCTGTTGGAGCCGGGAACCAGCTGTTAAAGTGGATCTTGCTTGTTTCAAAGCTCCTTCCTGCTTTCTGAGCTGTAAAGCAGAGCGAACTGTACAAACCATCTTGCTGCTGTTGACTCTTGACAGTGTTTGTTTGTGATTTATAGACGGTGCTTTCCTGGCCAGGCAGAAAGCCAGGGCAGATGCAGAGTTCTATACAGCACAGAGAACTGCAGAGGCCAACAAGGTAAAGGGATGACACAAACATACATCTCATGTTAGCCAGGACAAAGAGCTCTACACATTTTGTTTTGTAATTTGAATTCTGTCGCCCCTCTTGCAGCTGAAGTTGACACCAGAGTATCTGCAGCTCATGAAGTACAAGGCCATCGCAGCCAACAGCAAAATCTACTTTGGGAATGACATACCCCAGATGTTTGTGGACTCTGGCTCTGCAGGGAGCTCCATAAAAGCCTCTGCAGCCATGGACATTGTGGGTGAGCAGATCCTGGACCTGGATTAAATAATGGGACTCACAGGACCACCCAGGGATGGAGGACTACCTGCTGGAGGGCAGTAGCCTGGCCCACAGGCTGGCTGGCTTGCAGGTTCGCCCTCTGGCCCAGAGAAGCTCTGCTGACCAGGGCCTGTATTTCTCAAACATCTCAGAATCACTGCTAGAAATCACTTTGACAGTTTGAGTAGGAAGTCAAAATCTTCTACCTCAGATTAAAGGACCCAAATTATTTTTGAGGCTTCCCATACTTCTGTTTTTTCTGACAGAAAATGCCATCATTTGCATTCAGAACTATAAATTAGATGGAGCAAAAACTACTTTAAATAGCATCACCTGTGGGTGTATGATAAGCTCCTTTTTAAGACTGACATTTAGTAAAAACAATAATTTAAAGGAATTGTCCCTACTACTGCTCAGCTTTAACAGTCCGTGTGGAAAGTGCACCCAGTCACAACGTCACAGATCACAAATCCATTACTACTTATGTGCTTACACTGTGTTATCTCTTTATGTGAAATGTGTCCTAATTGAGCATTTGATGCACTGATATTCGCAACCATTTGTTCTGAAGAATAAAACACAAAAATATTTTCTAATCAAGTTCAGTGGCAGGGTAATTATTATTCATCTTAATCAAGCTTTTAGGTGCAATGAATTCAGTCACAGTTTTTCTTCGTTACATGAATTGACCGTTCGCTAAGTCTTATCCCTCCAAGTTACTGTTGCTTCACCTTTCTTGCTAGTCATTTTGAAAACACTCCAGACAGAGGTAGACAAAAGCAGGTTTCCCATTTCAAGCCTCCGACCTGTGATTCTGAAACAGCCACTTTCACTAGCAGTATTTCTGTAGCTAATGGATTCAGCTAACATTAGCTCCATGTAATTCATAAAAATAAGTACCCAGTAAAAAGGATCTCTTAATGTGCACTTCATTGCTCCCTAAGTAATATCAAGTTAAGAGACTGAGGCTAAAGGTATACCTTCCAGTAAACAGTCAGCTGACTGTTTACTGGAAGCGTACAAGACATGGAAATATATTGCAGGGTAGAGCTTGTTAGTGTTACAGATAGCTCTTTTCTGTCGAAGTGCTTTTTTTGACGGGAAAAAAAAAAACTACCAACAACTTCCCCAAGTTAGTAACCCTGCAGACTGTAAAATTCCACTAACAGAACCTGTCCAATTTGGAAAGTCTTTGGATAAGTGGTGTAACTTATCAGTCCACTCTTATCATTCATCAAGTCAATGAGTCAGTGAGTTACGGACATGAGTAATCCTGTTCTGCTGCTCAGCTGCTCATGTTTTCATAATTTGCCCTCAAAGAGATACAGCTGGATGAGGGATGAGGACCTACCAGGACTAACAGTACAAACGCAATGCTAACCTGGACACTGAGTTTAGCTCGAGTTGCAGGTATTTCACCAAATGCAAGAAAGAGCTGCTAACATTAGCCTAGACTCTGATAGCATCCAGGACCAGCTTTAACACAGAGCGGTAAATAACAAAGTAGATGTGCTCGTTGTGAATGGGCTTTTTTTTTTTTTTTTTTTAAATCATTACCTTTTAACCTCACAGAATAATGTATTTAGTTAATATGCTAACTCTTGACCCTGGAAGTAAAGCTAGGTTAGCCAGACAAGCTAACCAATTGCAGCCTACGTTACAGCAGGTAAACACACTGTTTGATCAGTTCTAACTCATTTTGTTCTTGTATTTTCAGTTTTCAAAAGGTGATTAAAAAAGACATCATCCCTCTGACTCTTAAAATGCAGATTATATCACTCTTTCTACATCCACCTTGCACACCACTAAAGGATAATCAGTGTTTATCGGAGGAGTTTAGGGAATAGTCAGTTGCAACAACAATTCAAAGTTTTGTGAATGGAGGAGTTTCATCCCAGGATTAAAAAAACATCCAAATATAGTTTGTTATTTTTAATTACATGTTCAATATTCCCACAAGTCAAGGGCAGGGCAGATCTGAAGCGCATAAATCCTGGAGGAGAAGCTATACACAAAGACTTAACAAGATTAGATTAGAAAATTACTGAAATGTTACTTTTAAAAGACCAAATATGGGTCTCTCTGAGGAAGGTGGTCTGTGATTTCTTACTCTGAACATCTTGAAAAATACTTGCCCTGACCGGATATGTCACTGTAAACAAATTGCAGGGATGATGGATGTACTTTGTGGCTCTGAGATGTAACATCATCACTCCATTTGTTTGTTTTTATATGTTTTTGTAAAATTTCTTTTCAGCACAGAGGACATATTGAATATTGATTGAATTTGTGCAACTGCATGAAGTTGCACCACATTTTGCTATAAACATATACAGTATCTGAACCACTGTTTTTCCCACTGTAGCCTTAGTGGAGACTATATTTGTGCAACTGTTTGTTTCATTTGTTTTGCTTCAGGATTTTTATTCTAAACAGCGCCCACTTGGAGAAGATCATGTTTGGATGTGATAGCTTTTGGACTCCGACACAGGACATCAGCTACATTCTGCTGTTTTAGCTGAATGTAGTTTTTTTTAATATATATCACTAAATGAAACCATTTCATGTATGTCCTGTAAGAACCTTTATAGGATATGTGCAGTTATGAGTCTTTAGCAATATGAGGAGGAAGAGGTCGTAGTTACTGCCATCTGAGTCTGTAGGAGTCAGTTACTCACTGTCAACTCCTCAGAACCCTTTTTATAAACTCTTATTACTATCTGGACCAAAAACCATTGGGCTGTGTCACAGAATGCATGGCAATGAGCGAACGATCAAATTATGTGTTTTCCAAAGAACCGCTCGGCATAGTGGAGAGAACTGACTCAGTTGTCAAGGTAGTTCCAAATTTGGTGCGAGGCATTGTTTTGTCATTGATTCAGGGAGCTTGTTATGTTTTTAGGGTTGTTTTTTTTTTTTTTGCAAGTGAGAAAATGTTTTTTTTTCTGAAGCTAAATGTCATTTGTCTTTAATTCACTGTGACCCAATACAACTTCCATTTATCATGATCAAACAGTCATTCTTTTCCGTGATTCTCACGCCTCTCTGCTGCAGTGACTCATTTTGATTATAATTACTCAGACTAATTGAGATTTACAATGACTTGAAAGGCAAATGTTTTGCACTGACTTGGTCCTTGATTCCAATTTTGAATGTACAATTAAGATATTAAATGTGAAATCAAGATATTGTCATATGACAATAAAGTACTATGGGTTAATCTTTAGAAATCATTGGCCTTATTAAAATTGTTTTATTTACATTGCAAGTGCAGTGTGATATATAGGAGGAAAATAAGTAACAAAACTTACACTATGTAAATCTTCTGGTTACCGGATTATTTTGAATGTTGAAAAAAGTACACTTAAGTCATAATTATACCATGAAAACTTCTTTATAATTTGCATTTGCCATTATAAATTAATTTAACAAACTCCACTGAATCCATGGAAATGAAAAGTATTTTTTCCAGGTTCTAAAGGACAGATTTACAGTACAATTACAAAACATGGAAGAATGGAGTACTCTTATCTTTTATGTCCCTAGAGTTTCTAATATATTGTTTTTAAAAAAGAAAAAAAAGATTTGAGACTTTTCAGAGGAGAAACTCCACAATGGGATATATGAAGCCCTGAGTTATTAATAACAAAGTAACGAACAAAGAAGGAATAAAATGAAAAATAATAAAAATGCTGGTTCCTGTCTAATGGATGACTTTATCAAAGATAACAAAAAGTCACTGGGGAATAGATTAGGGAATGAATCATTAGATCAGTTCATAACGGCATAATCTTCATTACATGACCTCGTCATCATCATTTTACTTGACTCATTGTTTCAGTTTTTCTCTGATTCCATCATGTAACACCTGAGGATGTCCTCAAAGATGTGACTAGTTCCTCTCCCAGAAATCCCTCATATTCCCAGCAACATGAGTAGGTGGCTGCGCACAGCTAACAGGTGACATGGAGGGGTTGTTACTCGAACAATACAGTGACGCATTTTCTGGTGAAGACATGAAAAACGAAGTATCAATTGGCTTTATTTAGATAAGATCGGTCTAAGGCTCCTCCCACCTCGGAGTGAAGAGAATATATTGTCCAACTGCAGGAAGAGGCGGGACAGTAGCCGAGGAAAAAACACCTAAATCACCTATTTCCAGGACTTTTTGGAAGAAGTTATCAAGAGAAGAACTTCTGCAACACATGCAAAGTGTAGACACATAACGCACGAGTCTATATTATCTCTGGAGGGGAACAATAACAGCTGCTGTTTTCTGAAAATTGTTATTTTTTGTGAGGAACAGCACACGTGAGAACATGTAAGGAGGTCGTGGTGAAGAGGTGACGGCTATGATGGATACACCGTCGATGGATCATGGAGTGGCGTGCGCGCCTGTCCTCCAGGGGCTGTGGGAGCACGTGAGAAACGGACAGGAGGAGATCCTGCTGTCACCTTACCTGCCTGCGTTGTGCGCCTTCCTGACGCATGTCCTGTTCTGCGCACCTTTCTTCGTGCTGGACGCGCTGGGCAGCGTCTGTCAGCAGGTCCGGTCTTGGAGGATCGCCGCGGGCTCGGGATCGCCGCCGTCTATCCTGCGGTGGTTTTACTGTTTCTGGAGGGTGCTGTTCAAATACCTGACCATCGTCCTTCCCGCCACCGCGCTGTTGCAGACCCTGCGGAGCCCCTCGTTACCGGCGCTGGCTCCGTCCTGCTGGCAGCTCTTTGTGGAAGTCTGCGCGTGCTTTCTGCTTTTTGACATGCTCTTCTTCATATGGCACTTCTCCATGCACAGGTGAGCAGCGCGCGCCTATGCTGAGTTAGAACTAACATCACCTTCACTCTGCTGTTAAAGAGTCTGCACGCAAATATCAGCTGTCGGCAACTTTGATCCAAAAGTATAACAACGAACCTGAACCCCACACAGTCTAAAGTATTAATGCTCACTCCATTGTCCCAGCCAAGCAGGTCTTATTAATATTATTACATTTCTCAATTCCTGCTGCACTACAGTTAAGAGGGACATGTTTACCCCACTACATGTATCTCACAGTGATAGTTACTTCACATACTGACATTTTGAAAACCTTAGGACCTTATATAACACAGAGCACCCAGCAGTGTGTAAAATATCCAGAATCTGCTCCAGCTGCAATAATAAAATGATGTTTACATTTTAATGCATCAGTAATAATAATCCAGTAGAATAATACACAGTAATATTCTGATAGAAATGATTTTACCTGCATAGAGGGTGCTTTTACTTTTGTAATGCATGTAAAGTTTATTGAGGATAATTACACACTTTTGCTTTGGTAGATTTTAGATAGCAGGACTTTTACTTGTAATAAAGTATATTAAACTCTGTCCTGCGGTATTTCTACTTTAACGTAAGTAAGGCATCAGAGTTTGTCTTCCATCACTGGTATTTAAGAATGATGTACTGCTTCTCCACACTGAAATAATTGGTTCAATTCCATCTAAATCTCCAGTTTATGAGGAACAGATGATCTGTCTTGATGAACTGTGTGGGACAATGACAGATCTGTTCCTCCTGGCCAGGCACAGATTTGATAAATGACATTAAATGGGATTACAATGGCAAACAACAGACTGTGTTTTTATAAGGTAAGATAGCTCCACAGTTGACTTTTTATTTCACAATCACATCAATCGGGTTTATCTCTTATAGGAAAGAACTATAGGAAGAATACACATCACTATAGACAGACTGATGGAGATTCTGGTATTGTATTTGGTATATAATATGCACTTTTTAAAAAGAGTACTCCAGATTTAGTACTGTGTGTGGTGACTATCCTGACCTGATTTTAGCCACCCGGCTGGGTGCGGGAGAAGACCTTGGTTTAACGCGCTTCCAAGAATGGAGGTCCAGGCAATGTTTACTGTTAGATTAAGTTCTCCTTTATTAAAAAGTTCGGTTAACAGTATTTTCTATTGCAAAGGTGAAATTTGATGTAATGGCTGGCTTCCTGTGTCGGGCGTGTAAGCGTAAAAACCCTGCGATCTCTTCGTCACCCATGTCACATATAGACTACACCTGCCATTACCACCTACCACTACCACCCCTGATATGGCCTGACGTAACCTATAAACAACAATAAACACATAGACATAATAAATGGCTCCTACACTCTATATCCATAAAGTTGGATGAATTGTGCAGGATTGAGTACAAAAAAAGAAAAGAATTGTAAACACTAAAGCCGCAGAAGAAGCTGAGATATCCTGACTTTTAGTCCGGACTAATTAAGTCACTAACATTTTTTCTGAGATAACCTTAAAGGCGTCACTATGACATCAGGGAGGAGGAAGCTGATGTCCATGTGTAAATTTGGGGGAAGTTCCCCTTTAATCTGAACCTGTGTGTTTTGAGAGTTGCTGGTGGTAGCACTAATAGAAGTAGTAGAACTCATCTTGTAGTTAATAGACCACCACAGAGACACTGACATTACACTATTCTGGGAATGTTCTAGTGATTTTCCATTATGGTAACAGTATAAACAGAGGCAGCTGTTTTTGTATTCCTATTCAGGGTTCCCTGGCTCTACCGTAACATCCACCAGCTGCACCACCAGCACCAAACACCCTTCGCCCTTGCATCCCAGGATGCCAGCTCTGCTGAGCTGCTGTCTCTGCTGCTGCTGGCTCTGAGCAGTGCCTGGGTGGTTGGCTGCCACCCTCTGAGTGAAGTCCTCTTTCATCTCCTCAACAGCTGGATGGCGGTGGAAGACCACTGTGGCTACAATCTGCCCTGGGCTCTGCACAGACTGCTGCCCTTTCTGGGAGGAGCCCCCTTCCACCAAGCCCACCATAGCCTGTACAACAGAAACTATGCTCCCTACTTTACCCATTGGGACCACCTCTTTGGCACATACTACGGATGAGTGCTGGATTCACATCCAGAGTTACATGCAGCAATTTGGGAGTTTACATATTCAGGCTGCATCTAACTGTCAAGATGCATTGAAGGATTTTTCTGCAGATTTTACTTACTCATGATCAGCTTTTCATATGCACACATAACAAGGGATATATCAACATTCACGTTGGACATTTCAGTAACATACAAGACATTGTACAAGACATAAAGGGGACATATTTGAGGTACGAAATATGCCCATTTCAAGCTCTACATTTTTATTCTGGGACTCCACTAGAGCAGCTTTGACTCTTTCATGGTTAACAAAAGTCTTAATTTATCTCTGTCTCTGCCTCCTATGAAGTCCAGTTGAGCCTCTCACTGAAACAGGCAGCATTACCTTGGGACTCCTTAAAAAAAAAAAACACTTCCTTTTGATTGGCAGAACTTCTGGAAGCCTGCCTGGAGTCAGCACACACAGCTGCTGAGAGCACTGCATCATCCTCTAACCAGTGTGGAGGTTCTGAGAGATACCTGTGAAACTACGTAACGTAACATAATTGATTGGAAATGAAACTTATCAAATCCATCCGTACATGTTTGAGCCTGAATCCGATCAGGAACATGGACGTGGACTGAAGCACAGCATGAACATCCTGCAGCAAAGATTACAGCAGGATGTTAGTAAACCTGCACCAACGCTTATTTACTGTACATACAAAGAGAATTTGCCCAGCAACAGGCTAAAACTAACCAAACTCTTCCCGGCCTCCGCTGTAATTAGCTCTGTTTGGGGGCCTAAAATGCACAACACAGGAACACGGGCACTTTAAGACACGTGATCACAAAATACCAAATGTAACTGACTGTATCTGAAATAAGTATACTGCATCATTCCCTAAACAGGACTATACATGTTAAAGTTCACTAAGATTCTGGACAAGTCTCATGCACCCAGCAGTGCTTGGTACCTGGTATGAATCCAGACAATGGTATTTGGAAGATCATGTCTATGGCTTGTCCTTAGCAAGTGAATGTAGCACAGGGATGAAAAACGTCCTGAACTAATGTGCAACTGACCTCATGACGTGGGTGTGTGTTTGAATGGAATTGTATGCTTTCATAATTTTGTAGGCGTGAGGCAGCTGATAGGTGACGGATTTCTTTTGGTCATTGCTGATAATGTGTGTAGTCAAGAGAAAGGCAAACTAAAAAGATTTCAAAGGCATAGATGGACATTTTGGATACTTATATACATATGAAAATGTGTTTAAAGTGAACTTATTTGTGCCCAAGCTCTTATGTAATGTTTAATTTGTACTAGCACAAGTATTTTGTAATGATCATGTTGAGTGCTATATTTGGTCATTCACACATGGTTGTAAAGTTTTTCCAAATAAAACCAACGTGGGCTTGATGAGCGTGAGAAAATATACAAAAGCAGGACACATACTGGTGCTTTGTTGTTCATCTCAGGTTCAGACTTGTGTTGCGCTGCTGTGTTTGGTGATTTGTATTTCATTGCCTCGAATTATTTGCTGCACAGGGATTTGATAAAGCAATCAAAGCCATGTAGGTTTATTTTTTTAGAAATCAGACACCTTTTAGGGGTAACCTGCTTTTTTATATAGAGGCATTGTCAACACATTTTAAATCCCATCATCCCTCAGAGTCAGCTGCGGTCATGTCAGGATCTGCATCTTGTTCAGTGCTCATGTTCTTTTCACACAAAGAACGATACTTAAGCGCATGAGATTGCTCAAGCTTCATGTACTTCATCAGAGATGAAGTACGTGTGACTCACCATGTGGGGCCTTGTAGCAATAACAAGCTTGTATTCTTACTCATTGTTCATCATTATTCACTTCTTGTGTCTTTCTAAGCATGATTTTACAACACATAAACTGGACTTAACTCACAGGCAGCAGCTGATTTAATTTTGAGCATTTCTGATGAAAAGTTAAAGTCATTGAATTTAATGAAGAATGACAGTGTTTTTCTGTCCTGACTTGCCTTCAACCAGTTTTGCTGAGAAATCCTTTTGACGGTAATAACAACTTGGCCTGCATATTCACTACACCGAACATCTGCTTTTCATTACAGGCTCTTTCAATAGGCTTTTTGAAGTTTCGCAACATCGGAGTTGATCGTAAATTGTTAAAACGTGCTTCTACATTTGGAGGTACTTGCTCATATGAACATCATGTAGTGGCTGTGTAAATGCCTGGGAAATGAGGGAAGTCGAGGAACGAGAGAGAAATAAGCACTGGGTGGTGGTGGTGTTGCCAAGAGATGGAATGATAAATGTGACCCAAACCGGAAACAATCAGGCCCTATTACAGACCCCACGTCAGAGTCAGGGCGAGCCATGCAGTTCTGGATGACACACCAAAACACACGTTCACAGCGAGACACACGTCGACGTCCTGCAGCCAACATCATGCTGTCAGTCAGTGGAGCATTTTGAAGCACTGTCTGTACGTTGGGAACTGTGTCCTGAATGAATCACCAAGGTTATAGCCATAACAAACTGTGCAGCGTAACAACAGGCACACAGAATAAAACTCTGAGATGTCAAAACAAAAGAGAGAGGAAGCACAGGGCGCTCTGCAGCCAAACTTATCATCAGAGCAAATACTAAAGATTTCCCATTCATATTCCCTGAATGTTTTCCATTCAGTGACAAAGGCCAGATTCATATTTCTTCCACCATTCTGTAAATATCCAATTAGTGAGCCTGATATAGCCGAGGCTGCCTGTTGTCACAGTAACTGAGTTTCTTGCCCTCTGGTCTGTAGCCATTTTAAGACGACCTTCACTCCCATCTTACATGGGAGGTCAGTCAGTGCCCAACTTGTTTGCTTTCTGAAACATCTCGCTGCACTTGTCATTAGTAGGCTGTTGCCAAAGACTTTTCCTGAGGAAGCTTTAAGCCGCAAACATTACTGTAACAGGATTCAAGAGCTGCAACTTCGGCTACGATACACATTGTTTGGCTGCTTATAAATGTGAAATCTGTGTATGTACAGCACAGTCAACATATTAGATCATGTTGTCAAAGCTGGACACTTAGGAGGTAACACAGGCAATACATAGTCATTATTTTGTAACAGTGTGACAGGAATGACGTATTTTTGGAGGCCACCCCAGATGTTAACGTCACAGTGGTTCCTTGGAAAAAAAATACAATAGGATTCTTCCATTGGCTTTTAGATTGTTTGTAATCTCTTTTACAAACAAAAGTTCATGATACTTACATGTTTGTAAGATGATTTTTGAAGCCTAAATACACAAAAGCTAATGTTAGGCTATAAATTAACTACACCACGGTCGCATGACTTCAACGTAACCACCACTAAACTTCCAATTTGTAGTTTGATTTAGCTCTGACCTCTTCTACAAAAGCCTTTTACAAAGTTAGTAATAATTTGCAAAAGATTGGACTGGTAAGTAGATTGGTTTTGTTAGCAACTTGTTAGCAACTGGCCTTTTTAAGAGACGTAAGAGTGTAAAGAAATCTGGGTATTTACTCACATATTTTATGTCGTAGAATAAAATGTGACGCTGTCTTGAGCTTGTGTTAACCACAGACCTTGTTTCAGTCATTTCACCAAAAACCCATTCGAAAAACCCATAGACTTTGAGAAGAAGTGCTAAAATGCTACCTCATTTCCTGCTTTTAGGATTCTATGGCATTATTATTGTATTAGTTATAGTTGCCTGAGACATACAACTGTTACTGTTGCAAAAATCTCCGAAGGAAATGTGCTTATAGTGTTTGCTTTCTTGCCTCATATCTGTCGGTACACTCTGAAGCTACAGCTAGGAGACAGTCAGCTTAGCTTTGCACAAAGACTGGGAAACGGAAAACAGGGAAAAAAAATTAAGTTTACGTACCTCATATCTAACATACACACATGAGAGTGGTGTCAGTCTGACTGCAGGTAAGAAGGCAAATGAGCAAATATGTGGAACTGCATCCAAAGTAGATTAAGGAGTCAGTATTAACTCACTGCAGACCATGTTTTCTCTTAGATCTGTTCTACACTCACATGCTTGTCACAATCCAATCTGTACATCACTGTCTATATCTCACTGTGTGTTTTGATGTGTCTGTCTGTATCTTAATCTTTGAATTTCCTCCTTGACCTCACCTCCTGAGGTCTCACTTTTCATACAATGTGACACACATTCCTAACCACAAATAAGCAATAGAAAGTTTCACACATTTCAGAGGATGAATCTGATCTGTATCCTTTATTTACATCTTCAGTGTCCACTGATACATGGAAACAACAACACACTGCTCCTGTGATCTGGTTGAACACTCACAGAAAACGTAGTGAGAACAGAAAGAGATACGAGTCCAGATCTTTGTCTGCATCTGCTCGCCGTCAACGTGAGCAGCAGGCCATCCATTTTGTTCATTAGCGGATCCTCCACTCAAGTTTCCCATGGTTCTTTGTTTGTGTGTCATGTATGAACTGTGACCTGTAAGCTGATACTGTTGCAGCGACTGATCTGAATGTGAGCAGTGCATTATATCATTGGTCTTCTTCCTTAAAAATGGAAAAGAAAGGCCACAGACCAAGATGCTTTGATTAATTGTAAAGTGGAAAAGAGATCATGTACAAAAACAAATGAAAAACAATGTCAGTTTGTTATTTTAACTCCAAATATTTATGTTCATCTTGATATTAGTCAATCTTAACATGGTGTGTAAACTGAAAAAGTAAGAATCTGTTGTTGAGTAATAGTTAAGGCAACTTTTCATTTGAGATTCATCAATTGTTCTTTATTGTTGTAGAAACTGTTACCATTTCTCTTCCCAACAAAATTCATTTTGTGCTGCAAATGCGTTGTCATGGTTACGAAACCTGCTCTACCCTAAGTAACTTACAAATTTACATATATATCTACTCTGTTGTAAAAATTAATAAATTAGAACAATAAATAGTCTTTTATTTGACACAAGCAGCAGAGGTATCAAAGGCTTATAACAAAAGAAAAGAACTGTATTTCCTTTAGGGATCCATAAAGGGAATGTGACAAGGTGACCCCCCTCCCCTCCCCACTCTTGGTTTTAGTTTACAGACAATTAAAAAGGCCATTTTTAACATAAAAGTGATGGATGACTCAGTTGAAGATATGTTGGCTTCATGTGGTGCTAGGTCAGTGGGTTGAGCCAGTTAAGATAGTTTGTTGCCTAGGAATGTGGTCAACCTCTGCCCCCTTGTCCTGTTCCACTCCCCTCAATCCCACCACCTCAAAAGATGCCCAGAATGGCATCCAGTTCTCCAAGCCTGAGTGTTGGCAAACATGTTTCTCAGTCGGCAACACCTTGCTATCGCTGTAGCTCGGGGGAGTGGAAAAGAGGCATGTGAAGTAGGGAAACAGGGTTGGGGAAGATAACCCTGCCACCGGGACCCCTGCACAGCACCTACGTATCAGGAGGCCGCAGGAGGCGGGAGGTGGGCCGACAGAGTTCATGTCTTGTCAGGTTGCCTCTGGGAGGTCATTTCACTGCACCAGGACACATGAAGTGCTGATTAGTGTTTGCATCGAGTGGGGAGGCCAGAGATAAGTTGAGAGGAAGACAGATGTCAGGGGGAAGTAGAGGGTGGGGGACAGCCGGCCCACTAGTTCCCACCAGGCTGCGCACACAGTAGGATGTGCTTGGTTTGTTCCTTTGGTAAATCTTGTGCCTTTTTACTCGTGTTGGTATCACTATTGTTGACTCTAGATCTGCGGCACATTGTGTGTCCACTGTCCAAATGATGGGGACTGATATTCAACTTTGGCCGTGTAAGATGAAGTACAGTCTCTAACCCTTACACAGATTCCAACAGTCGTCCCTCTGGTGAAGACATTCTTGGCTTATCTCCTTGTCCAGCTTATTGTCTTTTCAGTGTCTTTCCTCCTACTGTAAGACTTTACGCAGAGCTCAGCTCTCTCAGAGCATGGACTATCTGCAGCCACACTCAGCCACCACCATGCCTTCAAACTTGTACTTGTAGGTGACCACGCCTGTGTCATCCAGGTACAGCAGGGAGATGGGGTCCAGCTTGGTGGGCACACAACAAGCTCGTGCTGCCTTCTGAGGACTGTTGATGTTGACCAGCGTCTGGACAATGGCATGCTTGGTGGGTGTGACGTGTTTCGTCAGTGGGAAGGAGCAAACGCCAGTGCACTCGAAGGCATCGTAACCAGTGGGTGCCAGGATCCAGCTGTCCCATCCGATGTCTTTGAACTCTACGTATAGAGATTGTTTCTTGCAGTGGTTGCCTTTGGCATTGCGACGAATGCGGGAGGCTGTGTCGTAGATCAGATTGGAGCGCATCTGGATGAGGTCCTCTTCGTCTGGCTCAGCTACTTCATCTCCCGCCTCCCTGTGCCTCCCCAGCTCACCCCACAGGCTTGTCCCCAGGTCATTCTGGAGAACCGTGTTAGAGGTTTCATGGTCAATCATCTCATTCAGCTCGCGCTTGTCGTCACGGTGATCACTGCTTTGGTCATCAGAGAAAACAATCAGCAGGGGTTTGTGTTTTTCCTCAGGGCTGGTGTCGATCTTCATGTCTCCTTCAGGTGGATCCGTGTCTTTGTTGTCTTCTGTCACACCTTGAACATCATCATTAGTCATACTGGCAATCTGCACTTCCAACCGGTGTGTGGTGCCGTGGTGAGTTTTGCGCCAGCGTTGAACAGCAGCGGTGAGATCGAAGGCCTCCCAGCTGTTATCGGTGCCGTAGACCTGGCGTGAAGCCAACTCCACCAGCTCTATCCGCTCCCCTCCCCCTCTGAATGCGTCTCCCCTCATGCTGTTCCCGTCAGTCATGTTGTCATCCAGGTCATGCGATTCCAGTTCATAGATTGTGACCTTGCGGTCGACACCGGCGTAGAGGTGGCGGTCGGTCTGAACGAGGGTGTAGAGGCGAAGCTCGGCCGCTGTGATGCGTTCATGATCGGGGACTGACACGTTGAAGAGGAGAGGATGACGCCTCACTCCTCCAACACCCACAACACTGGGAGATGAATCTGGGGAAGAGAAATAAGGAGTCCATGTCAAACCTCTGTACAGATTGTCTTTCTTAATGTCTTCAGAGTCCTGCAATATATCTTAACTCTTTCCAAACCTAAACCTAATGAATATTTGTTCTCATTTTCATCCTTAATTGGGAAACAAAAAACTTCTATTTAAACATAAAGAACCATTTTCATATGATCATTACCTTGCAAAGAGAAGTAACAAAGAACGGGGTTGTGGCTAAGGCTTGGACTCAATCAATTAAAATCTGGTTGGTATGTGCTTGAAGTCAGTCTACTTTAAAAATGTATGAAAGAAGACCTTCCCCCCAGTTTCACTATTATTTGGTCTTGCAGGCAAGAGTGTGATGAGTAAAATACAAATAATATTCGGATAAAAATAGTAGAAAATAAGTGAACTGTACCCTCATTTTTGAAGCTGCGGATGATGTTGGCAGATGGCATGGCTGTGTGGTCATTAGCGAAGCGGTTGTAAAGCTCCATCATGTACTCAGGCGGCTCTTCTCGTGCGCTCCCGGGAGGCATCGGAGGACCCGACAGGTTGAAAGTGCGCAGGAACTGTTCCTTCAGGCTCTCCAGCAGGCTCTGCATGTCCACGCTGCCGTCCTGCTCCAGCAGAGACAGATCCACCACCCCTCCGTGCCCGTCTCCCAGCCCTGGAGAGGGGCGATGCCTCTGATGGGTGCCTGAGATTGGGTTGCTCTCGCCACAGAGAGGCCCCTGAAGCAGCAGGGTGGAAAACAGCAAAACCAAAGTCTTGGAGCTGCAGTTGGTTCCCAGCTGAGAGACCCAAATGCTCGCCATGGGAAAAACAATGTGCTGTTGTCTATTTAATGCCCTCTGTGGTTGTCTCTGAATGAGCTGATGCAACAATAAGACAAAATGATTGTGATCTCTGGACCTGTTAATCCAAAGGTCAATTTAAGTAGTGTTCAGAAAGCTCTGGTTCCTGGCAGTAGTCGTTCGTGTTGTTGACCCTTGCACTGACCAGTGTGAGCCTCTCTGCAGGAGCGTGTATTCCTGCTGCTCTCCTCCAGATCTCACAGTATTTATTCTCATGCACACCTTTTGATGTCCTTTGTGACAGGGCGGCAGTTCCGGTGACAGGGTGGCCGAGGCTTGTCTTTGTCCGTCCGACTCATCTCTGTTGTGTCCTCTCCTCTGTCAGTCTCTGTCTCTGAGCTCTGCTCTGTTCTTCCCTGCTCTTTCTTTCTGTCCCTTATCTATGATATGGTGGGCTCTGCATTGCTCAGTGCTTATGGTCTCTTTGCTGGTGTGTGTGTGTGTGTGTGTGTGTGTGTGTGTGTGTGTGTGTGTGTGCGTGCATGCCCTCAACTTTGTGTGATGCACATGTGTTATCTCACAACTTCCTTAATGAGGATTTTGTAAACACTGTCCTGTAGCCTCTTCCTTGTGGAAGCGCTATTTTGTTTGGGTGGGTGCTCCGGGGTTGATATTCTTCATTTGTTTATTTGCTTTGTAAATGGTGGACTTCTGCGAGCAGCTGTCTAGGCTCCATTGAGCATTTCTTTTTGACAAAATACACCAAGGGTCTGTTGATCTTGTTGAATGTAACAGGATATATCTATTAGACAACACTTGTCCAAATGAAATTGAAATGCAATGGGGTGTGAGGCCTTAATGATCCAGAATGAGAGATACGGAGCTCTGGAGTCTTGAGACCATTTCAAGTAGCTCATGATGACGTAGTGGAGTAGCACAAAATAATCATTCATGTTCATTCAACAAAGCAACACTGTTATGTTACGCTAGCTGAAATGTTCTGTGTGCACTTCCTCTTCTGGTAAATGGACAGTGTCTGTGCACAAGAGGTTCCTTAAAAATGCAAGCGCACGTACGATGAGGGGTAGACAGAACTTTACAGATTAGAGCAGTGGTTCTTAAACTTTTACACATCAAGGACCCTAAACTGAAACTAATAAGATCACGGACCCCCATGTCATAAGATTTTTGCTTTTAGATGTTTTATGACAGAAAGTGTCTCAAAGCCATGACCAGAGTAGTCACACATTGTGTCATTGTGTTACTTATGGATGGAATTATAGTGAAAGTTCCTCTTTTCGCTGGGGACCTCCAGGTAGCCCCTAAAGGACCCCACCACTGGATTAAGGTGTCAGCAACAAGTGAAATGTGACGGTTACAGAAACTGGGTGACTCATGAAGACACCATCCCAGTCATCACTGCATGTATGGATATACTGTACATGGTGACACAGACTGCCACTGAGATGATGAGAATATCATTGACTCCTCTACATATTTGAATAACTGTCGATTCGTCATCTGAACCCTCGTCCCAGTACGCAACCGTCCTTCATTCCTGAGCTTCTTTGTGTGACCTGCAGATACACTCCTGATTGCGGCGCTGCACAGAGATGGGAAGGAATGAACTTTTTCCTGCCTCTGCCACTCATCTGCCAGGCTGACAGTTGACAGACGTGCTGTTATCTGTCGCTCTGTTAAACTGCTGCCACAACAGACTATCACATCTTCCTGATGTCCGTAAGAAGGCTTGATAATGGCAATGTCCTTTTTGCACACACACACACACAGACACACAGACACACACACACACACACACACACACACGATCAGGCCCCACCATATGGTCTCTATTATGGTGTAAGAAATGAGGATTTATGAAGAGGCCAGGGTTGCTATTTTTGAACTCAACCTTCCAACAGAGGATACTTGGTGCTGTTATGTGATATTTCCAGATTTCATGGTTTTCATCTTTGATTCATTAATGTTATGTTTTTTTGGGATAGAAGCATGTCGAAAACTAACTGCCCAATAAATTTACCATCTGTTTAGCTCTGATTTAGTCACCAACTCCTGAGGGAAAAATCTGGCAGTTAAAAGCTCCTCTGTGTTCACTAGCTAGTTTCATTCCTTCGTCCGCTGGTTGGTGGGCAGGAAGCACACAGTTTATTTTGTTTTTTAGTTTTTTTTTTTTCCTGCTGTGTCTGGAGACGAGGTTGCTGAGAGTGAACCACAAGAGTAAAACTAAAGCAGTGAGCTGAAAGACACTGAGACCTCATGGCTCCAAGCTGAGGCGACCCGCAGTGTCAGGTGATAACTCTCTGTGGATTTGTCATTATTACACACAGTCACTCCAGCTTTTGTTAATATGAAAAATATTGATTAGCACAGCTTTAATTAAACAGTTAAACTGCATTCACTGAGGTGAATAATAGACATATCTGCTTTTTCGCCGTTGCTCTTTAGCGTTGTTCAGTCGATCACACTCAAACATGCCAACAACTATTAGCTAGGTTCACATTATACTTGTCAAACATCAGCATGTCGTGACTAAATACAGTGTCACAGAGCCACAAGCCTGTCAATAAAGGCCTGATGTATCGGTTTAACCAACAAGCACACTGTTCACTGCGTCTCTTTCAGGCTCATTGTTTTTTCAATTGTATCCCGCTCTCTTGGCTTCTTGCCTGACTAAGGTGGTCATCAGTGAAAGGTACACTGATTAGTCTGTAGATAGAATAATGTATGTTGTGTAAAGATTATCTTATGCATCAACAAAAACCACTTCAGTTTGTGCAGTTTTATTAATTTACCAGAGAAATGACACATCAAATGATCAGCTGATTATTTACTCCATATGACACATAGTACTTTGCATTGTCCACCATTAACACCATGCAGTTCAGTTGTCAAGGAGTGCAATCTAAGCTGATGTTGTCCCGCCTCGCGTTTCCATGGCAACTCCATTCTTCCATTTTCAAGTTGCCAAAATAACATTAAAATTTTGTAAAGAAATAATCCCCCAAGTGTGGCGCTTCTTTTTCTGGGAGTCACGATCCAGGAAGTCCATATACAGTGACACCACTTCTCCAAGCTTGTTCTGTGTTTGGAGTCTTTATTGCGAATAGTGAAATTAAGACTTTCCTCACAGACACAAACAAGTGAGCCAATAATTCATCTTCAGGACCAAAGAGCTCAGATGGAAACAATCCAGTGCCATCCCAGTGGAAGACGATGGTATTTTCCATAATCAGCTCCTGTGAAATTAGTTCTGTTCAGGGTCATAAATCCATATACTGGTGAGTCTGATAATGAGTGGGAATGACTGTTAGGTGGGAGCTTGTCTCTTTCCGCCGAGGAACTGCTGAATGTCTCTTTGGAGCTCCTCGTTGCGTCTCTGGGCCTCGTCTCGACTGCGCTCGGCATTTCTCAGGCAGATCTCCAGAGCAGCCACACGGCGGCGCTCTGCCTCCAGAGCAGACTGGAGCTCTGCCAGTGAGGCCTTCAGCTCCTTGTTCTCCTGCTGCAGACTGAAGGAGACAATCAGACACACAGAGAGTTCAGATACCCAGTAAAACTATTAGTCTATCTGGACACAATCTATGTCCTTTTATTGGTCACTGATGAGCAAATGAGTCAAGTCCAAAAAGATTGAGTAATATTGAGTCTTTCCAAGGTAAATAAAGTTGCTTTTTTTCTATTCCTCTTTTTTATTTTTTATTTATTCAGCCAAAAATGGATACTGAATGTGTTTCATTTCCTCAGAAGTTCCTGAATATGAACTTTCTTTTTAACCTTTCAGTTGCTTCACTTCAGTCTTGGTGAATTTCATGTTTGAACAGGAGGACTGAATCCTCCTCTTTGAGCTGCAGTGGCTAAAAGGTTTCAGAAATTGAACTCCTTCAGGTTGTCAAGCTAAAAATTGTTCCTGAAGATCATTTAGAAGTCAAGTTTTCATCAGACAACATTGATAAAACATTGATTTTATGGTTCCGTTTTAATTCAAGTTACCTTTAAAAGTCATATCAAAGAATGAGTAGCACATTTGAAGGTTGGTGAGGGTCTGTCTGCTGTCAGTTTTAACGTAGTCACTGTGTCTCCATGTGACTCCTCAGCTGAACTCACCTGTATCCAAGCGGCTGCTTGTCTTTCTTCGGCTCAGACATGTTGTTGACCTGCTGACCTGAACCCGCCACTGTCAGGGTCTCTGCACTCTTCTGATGGGACAGCACCCGGGCAGGCTTGGACTCACTGTCTGGTTTTTGGGAGCCAGCTGTTGACAAAGCTGTGCTGTCACTTCCTCTTCGGGATATGAGCTTCTCCTCCCCTTCCTTGTTGGTCATCTGAGACCCCCCAAACAACGATCCTGAACCCCGGAGATCCAGGATCTTAAAAATGTCCTCTGAGAACGTCCCGCTCTTCTCCTCCCCGCTCTCCTGGATGCGACTCCACCGGTTGAGAGCCTCGGCCTTTGCTGCCATCCCGGTGAGGGGGCAGTTGAAGCTGGGCAGGGTCTGGGTGCGTTTGCGGGGACTTCCGAGCCAGTCGTCTATGGACTGCGACACAGGCTCTGGAGGGAGGGTCTGGCTGCAGTTTTCTCTGCCTGGACCTGGACTGTCAGCGTCCTCTTCCTCTTCTGGAGACTCGGACAGAGACGCATCACCCATCTGAGATGAACACATAATGGAAGGAATGGATGAATTACAGACATGCATACAACATAGAAGTGTTCATGTGCAGAGGTAGTTTTACAGTCAGAGAGAGAGAAATAAACTTCATTGAAGGAAAGATAAACCAAAAAAAAAAAAAATCAACTATTTGTCATTAACTATGACTTAATAGTGACATCTTTGAGTTTGGCTTTTTCTATTAGTTGTAGGTCCCATATTCCACACTTTTTGTTGTATTTGAAGTGTTGATCCATAAGAAGATATATGTGTGGTTTAAGAACCAAAAACCATCTCAATGTAGTTTTACATCTCCTCTCTCAGGCTTCTCTCTGGAGCTCTAGTAACAACAGGTCGGTGAACCAATCAGAAGAGAGGAGGCTCTCTTCTGATTGGCTCACTGTTTTCTGAGTGATTGACTGAGATTTCAGGTAAACACTTAGAGAAACAAAATCCTGCAAGGTTTGGAGTGCGGGTCCAGATGGGCGGGTCTTGGGGCCTGGCTGAGAGTGACTGTTTTATTGTGACATCACAAAGTTCCAGAAGTCCTGACGGCTGGCTTTAAGTCTCAATTTCTGAATACAGGCTGTGTGCACTTCTCTGTGGACTGAGGGCTTTGATACTTTCACAGTATTAATATAGAACCTAGAGCTGCTTTATAATCAGAGAAGAAAATAGACACTTAAGTATTAAACTGTCAGCATGAGGAAATGGGTGTTTCTGAGATGCTTCGATTGAATCCACATAATGAAGAAAAACAAAACATGAGTATCTGATGATGGTATATTCACACAAATTTGTATTTTATGTAGCACTGAGATTACCAGGTGCTACTAGTCTCCATGCTAGAGGGTACTATAGTAATACACATCAGACTGTATATGGATCCAGATGATGGAATTAGCACTTTAACATTGGCCACATGGGAACTTCCTCCCACCAACAGAAAGTCTTTTAGATATCCTGATGTTTTTTTCTTTCCACTGACCTCATCCTGTATTTTGGTTATGTAATGTCTAACACAAGAATCTGCTTTAAAAACAGGACATTAAAACCTTTCGAGAGCCTCAATGTACCTCTGCAGACTCCCAGCCCACAAAGCTTCTGGGAGTGTTCTTCTGGCTCTCGGTTTTGTTTGATGGAGGGGAGGGGAGCACGTCTTTGGAGAGAGGAAACAGAGCCTCATGTTGTCTGATCATCACTGTCATCAGCTTCTGGATCTGAGGAGTTGCTGTGAAGAAAAACAAACACAAATGTGAAAAGATTATGATCAAAATGTCTCATCTCTAGCTTCTTATGCAAATTCTTGATTAACTTTTTAAGTTACTGGATTAGTTTTAGATTTCTATTGCACTTTTTTCTTTTGTTATTTTCCGTTATTTTTCATACTTTCATATTGAAGTTTGTGGAATTGATGAAGCAGTATATGAATGAAACACGCCTTCCTAAACTGTGTGTACTTGTTTGTCAAAGGCTGTTTTTATTTCACTAAATAAAGTGCCCAAAAAAGAGAAGGATGTAGTCATGTCGCAGTATTGCCACATTGTTGCTTAATAAAAATGTCACATATCATTTGGATTCTGTGCAGCCAGAGGAACACAAAATATCAGGAACATAATTCTAAGGTCATAAGATAACACATTTAATCATCTTCTCAGCTCCTCGCAGATACATTGTGTGGAGCAACATGTTTGTTATTTGTGTTGATCAGTGAGCGGTGTGCTCTCACCCTTCATCACAGTGATGGGGTCTTCTATCAGAGGTTTGAGCAGGTTGATCCCCATCACTGTAGCCAGGTTCTCCACATTCATCTTATTCACACTGGAGTGCTGCTGCACCTCAAACAAAAACCTGAGAACAAAAAGACATGAAACCATGTTTAAGAGACACAGCTGGGTATGTGTCAATACTAGAAACTGATCTCAGAGCAGCGTTTGCTCAGTGTTCTTCACCACAGGGACGCTGAAGTGTCTTGCTGAAGGACATTTATGTGAACAATTAGTGAGACATCCTCTCTAACCACAAAGGGCGTCTTCTCTGGAATTTCCCATAATGCTTTGCGCTGCAGCTTCTACTCACCGGCACACATAACTGAGGAGGTTGTAGTTAAGTCTGGGGAGAAGGGCAATTTGTTTCTCCAACTTTTCCCAACCCTGAGGAGGAGCAACAGATTAAAGGACATGTGCACTCAAAATATCACATAATGCACACACACACACACACACACACATACACACACACATACACACACACACACACACACGCACGCACGCACGCACGCACGCACACATGCATTCACGCACACCTATACACATGTCTGCATTTAGATGTGGACAGACCTCTGTGTTGTTGTAGTCCAGCAGGGTGGTGCAGTCCAGGAAGTCCTGGTACTGAGTCCAGGGCACCACGGGCTCTGGCAGCTCCCGCAGGTACAGCTTGAGCAGTGACGCCACCGTGTGGACATCTGTGTCACTGCAGGCAAAGACACATCCAATCCACATCCACTTAGAGTTTAACTCACATCTAGACCTTGTGTCAGTACATGGAGCCAGTGTTGGTTGCATGAGTTATCACAGACATGTAGTTTGTTTGATTACATGCTGTATATAGCGACCTTTGAACTGGGCTTAAATCTGATACAATGTTAACTGGATTCTACACATATATACATATGTATCATACATCTGTATTACAGTTATAAATCTATTTTTATTAACTTGGGGCTAAATGTTTACTCCAAGTATCAATGAGCTCAGTGTTTTGTCAAGCGATTTTCCATTATGATAAGACCTGTGTAAATATTGTATAAAATATTTATATAGTGGTATAAACAAGGCCTGTTTAAAATGCTAATATGGTGAAGACAAAGTTCTCTAGGAATTTGCTGTTTGGGCGTGTGGGCCTAGTTTTGTATGATCAGCTGTGTCTGTTGAATTGTCTTGTTTGGATTTGACCAAAAATATAGATAGAGGTGAAGACACAAATTCTTGTATCCTCTGTTTTGTTCTTGGCCTGAGATATGACATAAAACATCTTTCAGCAGCCTTTATTTACATTAGATTAGGGACAAAAATTAAATTAAATGGATGTCTTAATCAACAGCGCTGTGTCAGAGGAGCTTGTGATGTTGCGTAAAAGAGACGTCCTCCTGTGTGACTGACAGAACAGGATGTGGTGTCGCCTTCAGCTCTGAGCTGACAGAAAATTTATCTTCATCTTTCTCATCTGTACTTGCTTTGCAGAAAGAAAAAAAAAAAAGGCTGATGCTGTTGATCGATTGAGGTTAGGGCATTTTCACCTTATTTAGCAGTGACCTTCTTAAGCTCACGCCATGTACCAGCCGGGTTTAAAGAGGATTTAAAATAATTTTGGTCCTTTCAAATTTCCATGAGATGTGTGACTCTGTCAGTGTGATGAATAAACCTCTTTATAACCAATGAACTTTCAATATTTGTTGTGTATTTCAGCAATGTGAATAACTCCACTTCATATACAATACATGTCCTGTATACACAAAACCACTTCTACTGCTACTCATTGATACCTGTGTGTGTATTCATGACTATTTGTAATCAACTCATTCACATGGCTCTGGTCTGTGCAGAAGGAACCATGGGTGTGTTACCTGGGGAAGGAAGGTCTCTCTCCTGCATCAAAGGCGTCTCTGAACTGTTTGACAGCGTTGTCCTGGCCGGGCAGTCGGAAGATGCCCTCCTCATCCAGCCCATGTTCTTTAATGAACTCGACACACTTCTGCACCAAGATTGGTACCATGTGAGGCCCGAAACGCTGCTCATACGTCACAGTATCCATGAGACTTTTTGCAAACACTGCAGAGAGGCATTACATGACATCTCAGACCAGTAACTGTATCATTATAATAATCAGTATAATCAGAAAACATTTAACAAAGTTCAAATCAACACATTTTTATCACTTTTACATGGGGTTTAAGCCAAGCGGCAATGCATGAAATGAGTGCCAAAACCTGTAGTTCCTTAAATGACCACTAGAGTCTGGCTCCAAAAGAGTCAATCCCCATAGACTGCCATGTTAAAATGTCTAACTTTACAACAGAAATAAACATAATTACAGCCTGGAACAAAAAACGCTTTTAGCCTCTATAGCTAATTTCTGTACGGGGGTGAATTTATGTTTAAGGCTTAAAGATATGCATAATTGAGGGCGTGGCCACTTTGAGCGACAGGTGGGCGCCATCACAGTCTGCTAGCTGTCTGCTCAACATCACCTCAGCTCATTTGAGCCATTGAACACGACATTTCAGTCGTGGTTGTGGTGTTGGTGCCTTTTGGAGGATTTTTTCATGCAAATATCAGACAAATAATATTGCTTGTTGTGCAGTTAATTGACTGTTAGCTTAGCTCATTAACTAGCTAATTAGCCAGATACAGGAGGAATTAGCTAGTCTCCAACTATGCCGTAACTGGGAACAATAAATTCTTGGAGCCTTGTCATCACCATAAGGTTGCAAGGAAACCAGCAAAGACTCCAGGAAGTCACTGCTCCTGGCTGGGAAATAGTCCGGCACATGACCCCCTGGACAAACAGCAGAGTTCTTGTACGTTTGTGTAATATGTTAATGAGCACGCTTGACTGGTGCTGGAAGGTGGATTTTTTGTTACCTTCGTACAGAGTTTCCCTCCTTTATGCTAAGCTGAGCTAATTGTATCATGGGCATGGTTTCATATTTAACGGATAAAAATGAGAGTGGCATCAATTTTGCCATTTGACTCTTGACCTCAAAGTGAATAAGACAGTTATCCAAAACAACACCTTTAAGGGATTTTTTGTCACACTGAGTCATTACATACATACAGCAGCTACCGCTGTGATGACTCAGCAACAGATGTACATAAAGTATTTAAACAGCACCCTTCTCCCCTTCATCACCATGCTGTACGTATTGACATTTTTTCCTATTTGTAACCTAAAAATAAATAGTGTTTGAGAAACCTAAACTCTATTTTCACTGAACTTAATTTCTCATAAAGTTTAGTCCAGTCAAACAAGACAGTTGCATCACACATAGCCTAAGTTTATTTTATGTAAGGTTTTTATCAGTTGATTTCTGTTTTGGGGAATTGATGGAAACATTTAATGAGAGAATGAGGCAGGAAAAGTGAGAAACAAATAGTTTTTATAACATTTAAAAATTTTTCTGAACCTCCAGTTGTCGGTACTCCAATGACTCTGCGTAGAGTGCGCACCCACTCCTCCATGTCACTCTGGGAGCTCGCCATGAACACATACGGACATCGCTCTCTGTCTCCGGTTGCACCTGTGAAATGATTGTTATTGAAAAATGACGTCTTAGTACAAGAAAACCTTGAGATAGATGCTTGTCAGCAAATGTTGTAAATCTGCTAGAAGATTTGCAGAGAAGACTGAGATTGTTATCACTTCTTGGTAGCTTCTAACTTCCTAGCATACAGATAAGTTTTGTCTCATTCAGATGGAAAACTGAACGAGACATGCAACAACTGGTAGAGGTTTAAAAACACTGACATACAGGAAATATAGCTATAACCATTTTAGGTGCTGGAATAAATTTTCCATCAAGGTCTTAAGTCAGATTTGTTCCCTACTAAAGGGCAATCATCTGCTTACGTGGTATGATCTCGAAGAGGTACTTCCCAGGGTCATCTGAGTTTGGAGGGAGTTCATTAACTTTACTGAACCGTAGCTGGATGACTCCCTGGAGAAAACAGGAACACACACATAGAAGAAATGTATTGTGGTGTAATATCAAAACCAGAAGTCCTTCATGTCAAAAACCAACCACTAATATTTGCATTAGTGTTTAAATTCATTCATAGACGACCATATGCTGCTATTAATTCTAACAGTACATGTAGTCCATGTATTGTGACTGTAGTAAAGGTTTCAGCAGGTTTTTCACTGTGAGTGAACCACAGTTTCTGTCATAGTGGCAAAACTGTGTCACACAGGCTTTTGCAGATGTACAACACACTGTGAGAAGGGCAAGAAAACGCTCCCTGCTGATCTTTAATCATTTGGTTTAGAGTCCACTCAGTTTACATTACACCATGTACAGTCAGTGCACTGCAGCCCACTTCTTCTATCCAGCATTTTCCACCTACTGTCCCACTCTCTTATGTTTTTACATCTCGGTCAAATGTAGCAATGACTCTTTGCCTTTTGGAGTGATTCCTAATAATTGGAGCTGATCCATCAGTTGGAGGATGTAGAGGACATGTGTTTGCCGTTGTTAAATTACCCTGAATGAAATTATGGTTATTTATTTTTTATGATGTATATATATATATATATTTTTTTATTTAATTTAATTTTTTTTTTCATTAACACTCCTCTCCCTTCCTGTGCCCCAACCTCTCATTTCTTAACAGGAAGTACATCAGGGGTACGAGAGAAAAAAGAAGAAATGTAAGAGAAGAGGTGAACAGAAATCAAACTTTTCATATTTTATACTTAGAGAAGCTAAAGCTAACACCATGGGAACGTCATGATCATAGTCTCTAGGCTGCCTTTTTGGAGGTTTGCCCACACCTTGCACAAGATGTGAAGAAAGGACCAAGATCTTGTGTTGATCACACACAGACAGATTTGCAGAATGATAACAGAGAGTACAAGGTTCTGGCTGGATGGTTGATGAATGTTACAGCTTTGAGCGTAAACCAGTGGATTAAAAGAGGCCAACAAATAAAGACTTTCAATGCCAGGGGACCTCTGTTTTGTGGCTTCTAACATCATTCATTTTGTTTACAGGAAGTGTGCAATGTTAGCCACACAGCTAGTTAAGTGTTTGTGGTGTTGATTGGAAATGATAAATGATAAAGTTCTTATTAAACTATGAATGATTCCATGGAAATACAAGACATTTCATATAAAAAAACATTACTTAAAAACTTGTACATATCTGATCACCACTTTATGTTAGTGGTAGACCACCAAAGTAAACCATCAACATGTAATAAAACAGAAATGATTAAGTAACTGCATGTGCCAAATTCAAAAGGTCATTGTAGCATTTTAATTTTCTAATATCTGGCATTTGTATGAATTTCTTTGAAAGAAATGTGCACTTGTTTTATGCCAGCAAAGGACAAAAAAAGAACAACAAGATAACAAATCATAATTAAAATAATTACATATTAAGGGCTAAAATGTCTGACCTGGACAGTGGTCTCCTTGTCATCTTTGTGGTAGGTCAGTGTGCTCCCTCTCAGCACAAAGTAACGCTGCTGCCAGTTCTTGACTAAAGACCTCTGTTGTTTCTTGAGCCAGCCGGCCTTCAGCGGCCTCTCCATGGACCTGGAGGAGCGCGGCGAGCCCGGGCCGGAGCCTCCCTCTCCAGGTATCACACTCTTGGATCGTGCTGCCAAACACCACAAGAGTTAAGTTGAAAAAAGAAAAGTTTCAAGAACAACAATCCCCAACGTGTTGTGTCACATTCGAAGCTATGAAACTTAATATCAGCGCTACTCATTTGCAGCGGAGCACTTCCCCTTTTTGGCATGAATATGCATCAGCCTATCGAGGTTGAGAGACCTGCTCAACATCGTCTATTTTTGTTCCCCACACATTCAGGCTGAAAGGAAACTGCTGGTCAGAGCTGACCGGTTTCCTGTTGAGGGTGCACGAATGCAGCCTTGATTCTTCAACATAAGCAGCACAACTAACAATAAGCTGGAAAGGTCAGAGATCATGTTCTGTGTAGACTTAACTTGAACTGAAACCAACACAAACAAATGCCATCCTATTATTAGTACTCTAAGAATGTCACCCTTGACTGACACTTCTCACCCTTGAGCTCTGTGACTGTGAGAGGCCATGTTGGGAGGATTAATAGTGTGATGAAAGGGCAGAGGCAGAAGTGTACGTGGCCCAGAGAAGACACAGTCAGATGGAGACAGTCTGAGCAACACGCAGGGTGGTAGGACTGCAGAGATAGCTGGAGTGAGATTGAGCCCTGTTGCTCAGTTGTTCTTAAATTCACCGTGTCTTCTTAAGCAAGATGGTAGAGGAGAAGAGAAGAAGAAGGGCTGCACTGGGGTAAACAGGAAGCTGCCACATCATTGCCGGAGGGCCGGCGACACTTTGAAGGTCTCCACCTAGCAGCATAAGAAGCCTTTGGTCTAATTTTACTAGCGTTATCCTCCCTTGATTAGAGGGAAAGTTAAAGTGCTGTTGAGGAAACCTGAGCCGACACACAGAGGTCGATGTCACACCACGCCCTCGACTGACAAACACACTGGTCCTTTAAACTGGCCTTAATTCATGACAAACCAAGTGTCGCTCACCACTTCAAAGATGTGTTCAATGCTCACCATGAAAAGGAATTTACATTATTAAGGGCAACACTTTCACATCAAGATGGGCACAGTGGAGAGTTTCCCACTGACATACAAGGCAAAGATGCTAGAACTGTGACTTAAAGTTCCTCTCCAGACATGTATTAAACGATATAAAAACACTTTTGCTCTGTTTAACATGGTTTTCCCACATGTGAAAAAAGTGAAAAGTAAAAGAAAAACTGGGGCTCTGCTCTGCTTTATTTGTTTGTGTTGTTTGCTAGTATGTAACTGGCAGTGACTAACACAGTGTCAGTGATTATAATTTCTCCTAAAATATTCACTATTAATAAAAACTATTCCTTTAATCCTGCGTGAAGCAGTGTATGAAAGCAGTTTACTGCATCATGAAGAATCTGTGTCTTGTTCGTTAAATCAACATTCATTTCTGTACATTGTGACAGGTTTGTGGTTGTCCCTCCAAAATCATATGAAAGGACAGATGCATCACAATTGTGCGCAAACATGTGTTGCACACTTGTCATATACACACCCACATGCAATATACGTAGGCACAGTTACACACAGACAGTGACAAAGTCAAAGCTCTGCAGGAACTGAGCTCTTGCATCAGTTTCCTGCGTCACTCCTGTTCATGGTCCACGAAGCATCTCAAGGTAAAAGCATCAGGTGTGAGTCACCAGCTCTCAGGAAGTAAGAAAGTGAGAACAGGATAGTAACAGCAGCTGATATTCAGTCGACATGAAGCAGATAAAATAAATGCCCTGCAGGCTGCTACTTCCTTCCACACTGCTAGTGCTAAACAGCCAGTACCACAGATTGTAAAGATGATTAGAGCTGGAGCAAACATGATGCGCACTGTGAACAATAGCTGTTCTGTGGAGAGTCCAGTCACTGCTTGTGTGCAAACCTCTTTTATCACCTGTTGTGTCATCCCAGCATGACAAGAAACAAGGCATGTTACTGCACTGATTCAACCTTATGCAAACACTGGTGAGCATAGCATTAGTAGGTCTAGACTGCTGTGCAGTCACCTTAAAATACATGACTGCACAGCAGTTTGCAGGCACACACACAAAGGTTGGCCAATGTCTTATTTCAACCACTGGGAGTGACGTTTAAGTGGCTTTAAAAAAAAAAAAAGGACTTAAATGTCAAACTACATCATAGCAGTATATTGTTCATTCTATATGAGAGGACAGTGATTTGTGTCCAAAAATAAAAAGGTCTGAAAATAACTCTGGTTATAATCACCAGAAGTTAAGAAACCACCATCGTGCTCAAAACCATACAGAGAAAGCACAGTGCAGAGAAGTCATTAATTATTATCTATAATTATTATTAAAGAATTTAGTGTGGTGGTGCCTCAGTTATAAACACAATGAACTTGCAAAATAAAATACAAAAACATTATATTCTTGAAGAAAAGGAGACACAAAGATTACACAAAAGTACACTGCTGTGGATGTTTCCTCTGTACCATCACTTGTGGTTTATCTAACTATTAGTCAGTTCACATCGCTTTAGGTGACAGCATCAGATAAATTACCAAAGTGTAAAGTGCCTTAAAATGTGAAGTGTGAAGGTACTGCATCCACAGTGCAGACAGTGAATGCAGCACGGTCACCGGCTTACCTATCCGAGCTGTCTCAGCCTTGAAGGTGCTGAAGTCCCAGTTGCGAGGTAGTTTGAGAGACATTGTCCTTAATTCATAACACAGGTCAGTGGTTCATTTCACACATACAGCCCACCGGAGCATGTACACACACACTCAAACACACACACAAGCACACACATTGACGCACACTCACACACACATGGAAACTGGAGATATCGCAGATCACACTTCCTACTTCCTGTGTGTTAATTTTTCTTCTTCTTTTTTTCAGCCCTTCAAAACCTGTCGCCTCATGTTGCCTTTACTTCCATGTTCATACTTGTTCTGAGAGCTGTGTAAATGCCTTCTAGGCTGATTCACTAAAAGCTCTCCAGGGCTTAATGTAGTGGGGACTTTTCAGATGACTGTTCACTGGTGTCACACAAAAAAAACGGGTGTCTTCTAAACGGAAATGGGTTTCACCTCTTGGTTTATACTCCTTCAGAGAGGATGTTGCCTCACAGCTTGAGCTGCATGAGACAGGAGGCTGCAGCAGGACAGTCAGTATTTATAACGGTGTATTTCTAAGCTCGAGGGATCATGCACTGACTCCTGGTTGTAATGTCTCTCCATCTTTTAAGAAATAAATTATCATAAAATGTGTCAGTAGGTGTAAAGATCAGCTGTGCATCTTTTTCAAAATGGGGAAGAAGACTGAGAGGGAAGAAGCCAGTCACACACAGCCAACCACATGATTTTTTTTTTTCAATTTTATATATATATATATCTTTAATTTTCTCTGAACCAAGGCGAAGCACATTTCAGCATCAAAGGGTACCACTTTGCTCTAGACAATTGTACAACTCAACACAAACCATTGCACAGTTTAGGAATGATATACTGAAATCATACAGGTTTTTTTTTTAAAGAGAATCTATAACAACAAAACAAATTGTCCACAGAGGGGAGCCTACACAGTATGTGGGACAGTCACAACCTGCCATACAATCCTTGTAAGAGGGTCCTGGCTGGGCAGGATTCACAACAGCAAAGTGGCACTGTGTTGATTAAGAATGGCACAGAGGGGTTTCCTGAGCGCCACGAAACAAAAAAACAAAAGCACTGATAGTTTTATATTAATCCCTCATGTGAGCAAACCTCAATTTTAGGGGCACTGGAATGTATCAAACAGCAGTTACAAAGGGTCAAACCTTTTCTGCTCAGATGCAGCATCAGTATTACACTTAATAAGCCAACCACACAAGCTCCAGCTCTCTCTAGTGGCTGCGTGTAACACCTGACAGAGAAATGGCAGTACAGAGCTGCGGGGGGACAAAAACCTCAAAGATCACACCGCTACAGAGGCGGTGAAGCATGAGAAATGTGAGATATCTTACGACTGCTGAGACACCAGTCCTCAGACTTCTCAGGAAACTTCCTGTCTATTCAAAAGGAGACGATGCAACACGGCGCTACAAGTATCCGCAGCATTGCTTCAACTTGCTTCACTGCGACACAGAAGTTGGTTCACACAACAGCTATCAAGGAATAGCCTAGAAAACACCCAAGTGCACTAAAGTCACAGCAAGAAAAGACGGAGAAAATAGTTTTCTGCTATCTTGATGTTTTTTACTATGATAATAATAATAATACTTATATACTCCTCTAACCAAGAATACTAAAGAACACTCAACATATCTCTAAACATTTTTTTAAATGTACAATATCTTAGCTTTGAAAAGGTCTGATTTGCTTACAGTAAATAAAATAAATATTGTAAGAAAGATCTAGTTAAGACTGGTTGGATATCACACTAGTTAAAAACAGAGACGAGAATGGAATCACATCAGTGAAGAAATGAATGGAATGACTTTCAGATGCAAAAAGAAAACAACATGTAAAGCCATGCTTGGTTCATAGAGTGGTTTATACCGTCTGAAAAAATAATGACGTCAACTCCTATAAACTGATTGTCATAATGGAGCAAAAGCAAATTCTGGGTTACCAAAAATGTAAGTCCTTTGCTTAAAAGTATATACTTATATTTTTAATGATTCAGATTCTGATGAGAGGAAATTTAAGGTGGCAAGTGGTTTCCAAGCTGACCCTGGTGAGTTTTTATATGATGACCATATGGAGACACATAGATCCCAACCTTCACATCCCTGCTACAAAAGAAACAGTTGTCTGGGTTACATTAACGTTTACAGTGCTTCACTCGACCTCCAGAGTTCGTTTGGCTTCACTGACAAGGAGAAATGAATTCTTTTATCTGATTGGATAGAAACAAAATGGAGAACGTGCACAAATGAGATGAGGTGATTAGAGGATGTTAGGATGATTACAGCCAAAGCTTTGTCCAATCAGAGTTGGACTCGCGTACACTGGATGTACTTTAGTGTTTGCTGCAGCGCCTAAGCCCCTGTATAGCACCCTCACCATAATTTCTCCATAGCAACCCATTAACTTGTAATTAATCACCATTTGCAGATTTACTTAAATTAACAATCTGAGCCTTTTGGAGTCTGTTGGAAACTGGAGGTGAATTTGCTCTCCAACTTTCGCTGTAATCTATCAATACTGTTTCAGTATTACTGTTTACGGTTTGAGTTCAAAGGGCTCAATCACAGTTCAAATGATATTTATATTTCCAATAACAATGATAAAAAAAATTTTAACTCAGACTAAAATAACAAAGCAGACTGTGTTGGCACTTTCAAAGGAGTGTTCCAACATAAATTTGTGGACATGCAAGAGACATAGAATTGTCAAAATTGAAACAGAGGTCGAGATAACCTGATTTTTTGTGGACACTACATTTCCCATAATGCATCTCAACAATTAACTTTTTTTTTTTAAAATTTGACCCTCCTCATAAAGGCCCACACTATTTGAAATTCCACAACCCAGTTTGTATTGCCGTCTTTCAGGTAAAATTTCAAGCTCAGTCGTAATGACATCACTATGACATCATCGGGGTTATTTTCCCAGACAGTCTGATTAGTACTGATGTTTAGGGGTAAGAATCGGTGAGGTGCTCCTTTAAAATAACTACAGACTGTGGAAGAAACTCTTCTAGAAAACTTAAAAAACAGAAATGAACCAACAGTAAAGGAACTTCAGTTTTTATATTTTACCACCAAATCAAACAGACATTTGCCAGTGTCACACACATCCCAGAATCCTCCTGGGGATGAACACTGGTGGGGATACAGCATCTGATGGTATTGGCAAACTTAAAAATCAGATGCGTTACAAAGACAACCACCTGCTTTATAGGAAAGGTTTCACCCAAATCAGTCGAGCAGACCAGCGGTAGCCACATGTTCTGCTCTGAAGCTGTGAACATGACGAGGTTACAACAGAAGCAGATTCTGGCAGTGTAGAAACCATCACCATGCCTCATGTACACTGGTACAAACAGTCCCATCCCAACAATGTCACAAATAGAAGCCGTAATGAACAATCTCACCACCTCACTGAAAATGTATAAAACCTTTAACAGGTCATTGTTACAGATAAAAAAAGTCTGAACACAGATCACGTCAATTAATCCAAAAAATAAAACATGACTGTCTATCTTCCACGTTTGCCATGAAATAGCAACCAGGTGAAGGGAGTGTGTGTCTATATTGTGCTGGTGTTCATCGCACTGGCCTTCACTTATACTAAAAGACCATTTTGCTAAACTGCTCCTTACTGCAAAAAACCTCTAACAGCTGGGATTCATCCGCCTCAGAGACTGGATTCTGTGTCTGTCAGATTCAATCAAATACTTCAGTGTAACCTCCTCATTCGTCTTATATTTCTGCATGACAACACATGATAACATGACGACAATTACTTGGCCAAGCTCGAGAGGCTTTGAAATGTTGAATGGCAACAAACACAGGAAAAAAAAAAAAAAAAAAAAAAAAAAAAAAAAAAAAAAAAAAAAAAAAAAAAGACACACACATAAATGCACTTGGCAGATGGTAAAAGTGAATTCAGCCTGAATAAAACAGACACAGACACGACCTTAAGATATAATAGAACATAGCAAATATAAAAACCATCTATGTATAAATAGAAACAATCACAACAAAGAAAATTAAAACTTAAATTTTAGGGGAGGGGGCAGCTGGAGTAACATTACAGTGAGTAACAGGGTTGAGAGCAGTGCATTAAACAAAGAAAAAAAGTGTACAGTAAAATATTAACACATTACTTGGTATATAGAAGGTGTCCTGTTTACAGGTAGAAATGTACAGCTGACCAACGTTTTGTTCAACAGTGTGAATAGATACAAGTTGTCTATAATGGAAATGTGTAACAGTAATTCACTAACTAAACCTGAAAACACTGGTGTCAGAAACATGATTCACAGACTGTGTGAACACAAACACACACCACTCTCATACCCAGATGAAATGGAATGACCCAAGGCTGTAGTTATTTGTGGTTTTCTTTGTTGTTGTTGTTGATTTGTTTTGTTTTTTCTCAGATGTGTTCTCGCTCACTCAAAGCACTTCGAGTCTCCCAGATCTCCAGGGCTGCACGGACCCCACAGGCGCTGCCCTCCTCTCTGACTCCCCCTTCAGGGCGAGGCCGGTGTGGGCGGATCTAGGCGGCGGCCTCCTCCAGCGCTGGCAGCAGGCCCTTCTCCGTCAGGTGAGCCTTCAGGGAGTTGAAGATGTGGAGCTGCTGGTCGGCACGGAGGGCCAGGAGCTGCTGGATCACCTTGCTGGGATTGGGGCCCCTGAGAGAAGGCGGACAGATAATCAATCACACATCGTTGTATTACTAAATCCCTCTTCTAGACAGTTATTGTGTGCTGTGTAAGCGATAGCTTAGCAACCGTAGCTAGGCATGGTAAGAGCATTAAGCTTGGATTTCTCAACATGTCATGCAGTATACTCAAAGAGTTACAACTTTACAATAGGACCAAACTTATAAAGCATTTATAATGGTTTATAACTAGTTTATTAATTAGCTTGTTATAAATCATTTATAAGCTGTTATAACACATTAGAATAAAAAGGTCTACAGTGACCTGTTGCTTGCCAAATAGTGAGCCCACATATCTCATTAGTTACTGAACTTTCATTGTTTTCTCCATCATGAGCATTTGTATCTGCTGCTTCATCACGTTTGTTAAGTTACTAACAATTAACCACCGTCACCATATTAATGGTCAGAAAGTTTCATTTGGCAGATCAAATTATAGCAGATCAAATGATCATCATTAAATTATTGTTAAACTTATTGTGTAAAACACATCACCAGCAAGTCTCCCTCTTACCGTTTATAAATAATAGTAACTCATTAATAAATGATGTGTTTTACACTTTACAGTAAGGCTCCTTTTACCAGTTATGAATGGTAGTAACTCATTAATTAGATTAATTAGTAAGCATTAACTTCATCTTGCCTGCATCAATGTATGACTTTTGTTATAACTTGTTTATGATTGTTTATTTATGATTTATAAAGTGTTAACAGCAGAATTAATGACCTAATATATATTATAATATATTTATAAACCATTTATAAATCCTTTATAAGTGTAGTCTTGTTTAGTCTAGTGTAACAGATAGATTTAATGGTGCTAAACTGCTTTAACTTAAGCTGCAGTTGTAGCATCTGCGGCTAACTAGCTTGGTTACAGTAGTAAAAACTTTGGAAGTAAGAGTGAGGAGGAGAGAGAGTTGAAATGATTAACTGTTGATGTCCAGGACAAAATCTGACAAAAAGCAAAGATCAAATACAACAAGTTTAAGTGTCATCATTTCATACAGATGTTGTATTTACCTGATAAAGCTGGCAATGTAGACATTAACAAATGTGGCCATGAGGTACTGGCAGTCGAACCTGTCCATAATGCCACCATGACCGGGGATTGTGTTGGCAAAATCCTGGAAGGACAAAGGACAGGAAACATGCAAAAAGTCATTAACAGTAATAAAATAAGTTAATATATACATCGGGAACACATATATTGAATAATTTCTATGTGATCAAACACTATACACACTATATTCTATGACTATGTAAGACTATATAAAGGTTCAAGCAGGACAACACAGGTGAGGAGGCTTTGTCAAATCTGAACAGGAAAAGCCTCAGACAGCAGCAGCGGACTGAGAGTGGAACGCCTCTGGATGTTTGATGCTTGGTGACTGAGGCTCTAAAGTCATGACAGGATGACGTCCTTCGTCTCTACCTTGATCTTGAAGGCTCTCTTGAAGCCGCTGGCGAAAAAGCCACCGAAGGGCCCCACGATGGAGGCGAAGCTGGAGAGAGCGATGCTGTGGATCTGGAACGGATAGAGGCGCACTGTGGTCTGTGGAGACGACAGGGAGGGGTTAGAATAACACAGACCAGCAGATACCAGCATGTCACAGCCAGTGTTTTAAAGTGGAACAGTCTAATAAAGGGTTCTTCTCTTTTTTCAGTTCTGCATTTCTTAACTGGATTTGTTCTTTTTATTGTGTCTGTGAGCTGAAACTAACAGTAAGGCCCTGATATAAATAACATACATACATACATACAGTTATGTTCATAATAATAGCAGTGTTTTTAAAAATGTGAGTAAATCACAAAATTCTTCAAATAAATTGTATTTTAATGAACACAAATGCATTGGGGACACTGCACATTCTATTTCAAAGCAAGAAAATTGGAAAAAGTAATTGAATTTGATAATATTTTACAGAAAGTCAAGAAATATAATGTTCAAAAAAATAGCAGTGTTGACATCTTTCTTTACAAAGTCAAAAATGTACTGTACAAACGAAGAAATGCTTGAAGATTCAACTAGAATCATAAACTAATATTTAGTTGCATAACCACGGTTTCTGATAACTGCTTCACATCTGTGGTACATGGAGTCGACCAACTTCTGGCACCGGTCAACAGGTATTGCAGCCCAGGACAATTGTACTAGGTTCCACAATTCCTCTGCATTTCTTGGTTTTGCCTCATGAACAGCATTTTTTATGTCAGCCCACAAGTTTTCTATGGGATTAAGGTCCGGGGATTGTGCTGGCGCTGGTGAATTCTGTTTGTCTGGAACCATGATTTTGCTCGCTTGCTGGTGTGTTTGGGGTCATTGTCTTGTTGAAACACCCATTTCAAGGGCATTTCCTCTTCAGCATACGGCAACATGACTTCTTCCAGTATTCTGATGTACTCAAACTGATCCATGATCCCTGGTATGCGATAAATAGGACCAACACCATAGTATGAGAAAGATCCCCATATCATGATGCTAGCACCACCATGCTTCACCGTCTTCACTGTGGCTTGAATTCAGTGTTTGCAGGACGTCTGACAAACTGTCTACTCTGTTTTTCCAAGGACAAATGCACAGCCAGCATTTGCAGCGTCAGTTGCCTTGATCCTTAAATAAACCTCACTAATTGAACTGAGGCACTGCTATTTTTTTGAACACGCCCCTTTCAGTAAATGATTCAGTTTCACAGAATCAGCAGCATGCACGTCATGCCTGTTGGGTCTGTTGGTTTTCTATACCTTTACTAAACCTTCTAGAAACTTACTTGCAGTGTAGAAGTTGAAAACAAAAACAGTGATTTATCTTGCTAGTGATGTGGGACTGCTATTATTTTGAACACAACTGTACATTCCTTACAACACGACTCTTACTGGCCGTAAAACTATGAATTATGAATATCTTGGTAATCCGTTTGACTAGAACACTGATCTTAAGAGATAAAGCTAGAGAGATGAGGGAGACTGCAGGTGAGTCTTACCCATCCGGTGACAGACTCCAGGACGCTGGGCAGGGCGTATTCCTGCAGCTGGAAAAGGTCAGACGGCTCACAATCCACCTGGAAACTGTTGGAGTCGTTGTTGAACTCCACTGGACACACAAAATAGCGGTAGCCGGCCATCACATAGGAGAGCTGTAGGGAGAGCAAGGCTCAGTTACTCTACATTAGAGGGTCTCAAAGTGGGGTCCTTGAGGGGGTTTCTGGGGGTCCCCAGCAAAAAGAGAAATCATTTATTTTCACTATAATTCTGTTCATAAGTAACACAATGACAGAATGTATGAATACTTTCTATAATAAAACATCAATTACACTGAATTGTTTTTTTATTTGTGTGTGCTTTTTTGTCTGAGCATTATAATGTAGATGAACCTTTGTCGCATTTTTACCGTCTAAAATTATACTATGTAAAGATAGTTGGATACTGAATCCCCCAGCCAGGCTAACATATATCTCAACCGATCATCTATGCGTGAGATCGACCGATCCACGGCCGATACCGATCATTTTTGGCTTGCATTGCAGATGGCATACGTTATGTCGCCCACACACACTTTGTAAAAGTTCCTGTCACGCGCTGGCGCAGTGAACAAGGTGGGAGGAGGGACTACACTACACTACACAGCACACAGCACTTCTCTCAGCCGCAGACACCTTAGTATTAACCACAGGTGATCGGTTTCAAGGTGATCGGTGACTAGAAGCATTTATGCCGATCTAGTTTCAGTAGCAGTATCTTGCCCAAGGACACTTTGACATGCGGCCTGGAGGAGCCGGGGACCGAACCACCAACCTTCTAATTAGTGGACGACCCGCTCCACCCGCCTCTCAACATGACAACATTGCATTAATTTATATAAACACACAATCAGGTGTCATGTTTCATGAATGAGTGAATATTGAAGGACTTTTAATTATCTTAGAAAACTTGTGGAGAAATGTGGACACTGTGGTGTGAGGAGCAGAGAACACAAAGGGTCAAATTCTCTATAACGGAAATCATATCTCACCATGATGCCAAACACAATGGTGGCGAACAACCCACCAATGAATCCCTCCCATGTCTTCTTGGGTGACAGCTGCAGAGGAAACAGTCCAGATGTTGATAGCAGGTTAAAATATTACAATGTACAAAGCAACACTTTTAATATGTCCAATCACATAAGTCAACACCCAGACCTCTAGACACTGATTATGTTTGCCACACAGCACACACTTGACCTGGCATTACAAGCGAAACTGGAGAGAGGAGAGGACTCTTTAAATATTACAGAGCTAAAAAGACTGATGCTACAAACCGACCTTGATGAGAGGGGTGCGGCCGAAGAAGAATCCAAACATGTAGGCCATAATGTCGTTACAGATCACACAGGAAATTGGCACAATGAACCTATTTACACAAAGGAGAGTTCGCATCAGTCATTGTTACGACTAGATGAAAATACTTTTTATGCAACAAGAGATCCGTGATGAGGCAATCTGAAAAAGTACTCATTCAATATCTAATGGTCGATACATGTTCAAACCAACATAAAAATGTAACATAATTTGGTTTCAGCATAATTAGATTTTACTTCCTGGGCAGATATGATCAGAGAGAAGGGGCCATGATATTCACACTGAAGTGGTTAAGCTGTACGGTATAAAAGGTGATAAAGGATTGTTTACTCACCAGATCATCCCCTCAAACAGGTTGTGAATGATAAGGTGAGACTGAGTCACCACAATCAGCAGAGTCACATGGGTCCAACCAAACTGCAGACACAAGATTAACAAGGTATGTTTACACGAGGACACGTTTACATTTGATTTCAGTTCAAAACACATTCATCTTCATTGATCTTTATTATGTCTGAGTTTTAATTCTGAATATTTCTTCAAAGACCGGACACAGAGCGACAACATTTTCTGAGACAGATGATTTCCTGCTAAGACATTTCTGTAGGAAAATGACTTTAAGTTGGTGTGAACTGCCTCCCTCCAAAGTTAACAATGAACAGTGGCTGCACAGTGAAGGGTTGTGCCAGCAACAGACAAAATGTTTCCAGATAATAGTTTTTATTACACCCTCAATGTGAGTGGAGAATGTGTTCCTGCTCGACAGTGAGAACTAGCTGTACTCCTCATGTGTTCACTTACAGACAGCAGAGGACTGTGGACAAACGCACTCAGTCAGGTGGGAATGTTTGTGTTTGTGTAAAACCTGCTCAGGATAAAAACTAAATAAACCACTGACAAGAGCAGAGGCAGATTTCTCTGTTTCTGGCCACCACCACTAAATGAATCAACTATGTGCCAGAGATTTCCATTAGAGCAATCTCTGGCCCACTTCTCCCCTCACTCGAGTGCCTGTGTTTTGGCCGGCTTCATCAATAACCCAGTGGCCTCGAGGCTGGTGGCCAGGAGGAGGCAGGGTGCAGGGTACTTACCATGTAGAACTGAAGGCGGTAGTGTTTCTTCACCAAACTCAGCACAAACATGCAGAAACCTGCAACAGCAGGACAGATAATGTATGAAAAACCGAATGAAAGGGGTGTGATCAGAACTCATTCATTCAGAATCCAGGTCATCTTTGGTCAAATTCTGGCTAAATGTAGCTCGACCTATTTCAGACAGAGCCCAGTGTTAATGTGCAGAGAGGAGCTCAGGGTTACTGCAGCCATTAGTTTCATGCTGTATACATGACAGGATGTAGCAGAGCAGAGTATCTGAGTGCCTAAGTTCTTTTACTGGGAGAAAAGAAATCAAACCAGACGTTCTGAGGAGTCTTTTCCAACATGTTAAAAATATGTCCTGTAGATTTGAGCATTTTCTGACACTTGAGGGAATGACACCATTATCTTACACTGAACACAGTGCGAAAGTCAGGCCATTCAGTTTCATCATGAATCTAGTAGGCAGAGAGAGTCACGGTGCTTCCTTCCCCACCACATCCTGTTTGCCATCAGTTAGCAGCTACAGTGGCTCTGAATAACTGACAGAAAACCTGTAGCACAGGAAGTGGGACCTCTCCAGTTACCATAGTGTCTCTGAAATAACCAACTCTGAAGTATCTAATCTAATATGGTAACACCAAAGACCACAGAGTTATAAAGTCTGATGTTCTACGTTTTGACAGGGGTGGACAGTAACAAAGTACATGTACTTCAGTACTGTATTTAAGTACTTTACTTGAGTTTCATTTCCTTTGAAACGCCACTGCACTTAAAAGACAAATACTGCACTTTTGACGCCACATTTCTATGAAGTATTCGTTACTTTGAAGCAGAGCTTTTAGTCAGTTTTGAAAAATGCAATAGGCCATATGCTGTGTTCAGAAAAAATACATAAACGACAATGGCTCCTTTTTTTGATTCAATTGTGTTCTTATGACCATTTCTATCAGCTTTGTATCACATCCTACAAGCTTTTACTCCACAGATTCTACAGTCAGTTCAGTCAGTAGGTTGCTTCAGTCTTTAGGATCTGTAAACAAGTACTCCAGTAATTTAACTCGAGTAAAAGTTAGAGTGAACAACCTTCACTTGTAGTGGAGTGCTATTTGAACAGGAGTTTGTGTACTGTGACTCAAGTAATGGAGCTATGCACTTTGTCCACCTCTGAATTTTCCTTTTCAATTTCCGATGACTCTTTTCCTGAACAGAACAATTTGTAATTGGACATTTATTTATATTTCCCCTCTGGAAAGATCTAATTAATCAAACACTGAGATCAGCTGAGACGAGCCTGAAAACTCCTGATGCAATGTGATCAACTCAAACTCTAAACAGTCAACTGAATATATGACCTCTGCTGTAGGGAAGACCAGTTTAATCTAATCATTTGATAAAATGTTAATGTATTCATTTCTTTATCCCTGAGGACAGTCACTAACTACTGCGTCACCTTGTGACACCTTTGGCTCCAATAGGACACGTAGACATTACTGATTAGAAACCCTGGTGTCCTGGTGTTTTGTTGCATCATGTGACTTCTCCACTTGGCCCATACCCCTCTGCCTATGTAGTAAAATATACTATACCAGAACAAATTGTGGAACCTGACATGAGTCACTATTGAATGAATACATGCATCTCTTTGTGGTCCACTGGCAGGATATGATACATTTACAACACCAGAAGACAACTGTGAAAACTCATACATCATACACTGTGCACTGCAGGAAGTTATTCCAGTAATGTCTGTCCTTTCCTCACATCGATGAGAACAGACCTTTATTTTCAGCTCGAGTCTCCTCTAGTGTTTGTACCTGTGAGGTAGAGAGCGAAGGAGATGAAGCGGTGGTATTTGCTGAGGATACGAAGCGGCTCCTCCCTCTGCACCAGTGTGAAGAAGTAATCTGTCACGGTCTCGCCATAGAAAAAGTAGTTCACACACAACAGGAAGTACCTGCGGGGCAAAAAGGTTGGAGCAAATGTACATATGTGACGGCTTTATGACAGCAGCTAATCAGACTCTGAATTCACTATGCCTGCAGAAAAACACCAGTAATATGAAAAATAACAGTAATATGCTGCAAAGACACGTCACATTTTTTGCAGGGCTTGATTTGAATCTAACATGTGAGTAAACTTCATGAAGGAACAAGCCCAAATATTCCACCGTTCCAAAGCACTAACTGCACATGATGCTTTGAATCTTCACCAGGTTTTTCAGGCATAGTGAATGTCAGGGCTCTTCTACCTGTCTACACCAGAGCTTTTCAAACTGTGAGGCGGGCCTCCCCCAGGTGGCGCTGAGAGAGACATGTGAGGTAAAGATAGTTTGTGCGGTGACAGGGACAGGAACATGCTGGTGTTCAACAGGAAGTTACTTTTGATTCATCCAGCTCACTAACACAGGCCGCAGCCAGAGAAGTGACAATTTGCACCTACATTTGTACTGAGTCATAACTCAGTCAAATCTGCACAAACAAACATGATACATACATTTTTAGATTCACTATTCACATTTTCTGAGGAGCATTATATTTGATGGGGGGGCACCGTGTCACACTTTGAAAACCCCTGCTCTGTACTGTACATCACTATTGCTAAAATCAAACAGCGCTGATGATTCACTGTATTTCTGCCGATTGGCTTAATCATCTTCAATCTACTCAAGATTAAAACAGGTCAGGAAACAAACCTCAGGAAATCTGCAACAAAATAAAACATGAGACAAACATGAAACAATAAGAAAGAAGCAAACCTTTTGCTGTGTTCATGACACCTTCGTAAAAAACACTCAATTGTTTGTGTGTGCACTTGTGTACTGTGTGTGTGTGTGTGTGTGTGTGTGTGTGTGTGTGTGTGTGTGTGTGTGTGTGTGTGTGTGTGTCTCCTCACCAGCTCAACGTCCTGAACCAGGGCAGGTGGTAGGAGTGGTAGACGCTGTAGCCGATGGTGATGATTTCTTGGAAGCACTTGATCTGAACACAGAGGACCTGCACAGAGAAACTGTGTCACCACATGCAAAGCAAAGGAAGCATCAGAGCTCTGTGTGTGTTTGTGCATGTGTGCCTGTGTGTGTGTGTGTGTGTGTGTGTGTGGGTGTGTATGTGCCTGTGTGTGTGTGTGTGTGTGTGTGTGCATGGCCTGCTGTCCTAGTGACACAAAATGGCTGGCAGGCCCATTTCAAGGGAATTCCCAGATGACAGGAGCAGCGGTCCTGCGTGTTATTAGAGAGCCAGGATCTCATTAATCCATCAGATTACATTTTTCAAATTCAGATGCACAGAACGAGCTGCAGAGAGGTTGAGCTATGAACCTCAAGAAAAAATGTACAACTCAGTGAGAAAATGAGCTGTGTCTGTACCTTAAATATAAATATATACATATATGAGACCTTGGCTTAAACGTTATTTTTGAACCATGAATTTTAATAACCGTGTTTCATTCCACAAAAGCGACCAAAAAAAAAAAAAAGATTTCACAACAAGCTGTTTGAGCACCATCAGTGTTGTTTGTACTCACAATCATCATAAGCACCATGGGGCCCAGGTAGATGATGAAGAAGAAGAAGGAGATCATGGCTAATGTGAGGATGCCTCGTACCCACCAGTTCTTCCATCTGGAGGAAGCACAAACAAACACTTGTTCAATGTCAACTCATTAAAAAAGGTGAACTAGAATGGCACTGAGTGGAGCGCATACCTCCGCCAAGCCCAAACACACCTACACATGTCTGTGTAGCTCTTATAACAGAAAATGTCAGTGTTATACACTTTATACAGCTGCATGAATCGTCTCACTGCTGTGTCGCAACCACTGTTGTTACTGTGTAAATTTATTCGTTGCATTTTGAATGAAATACTGATGTAAGCATTCCTACATGCTGCTGGTCTCATATGCCCTGATACTTACTATTAAGTACAACTCTGTGTGTAATGCAGATTCAGCAGATTTTCTTCAACCTGTTCCAGATATCTGAATCTGCACCAAACTCTTTACACCATAAATAAGTTTGATATTAAACATCAGGATCCAAATGTTATTTCTTGACGGACTGAAAAATGCTTTATCTCACAATATAGTAAGAAAAGTGATCAAAAAAAAAGGTTTTTCCTTGACCCGCTCGCCCCTTTAACTGGATCCACTCTGAAATTCAAAGGTTCTTTCCTGGCCTGTGCCCCATCCCTGCATCAAGTTTGGTGCAAATCGGTGCACTACTTTTTGCATAATCCTGCTGACAAATAAACAAACCATCAAACAAACCAACAAACAGACACAAGTGAAAACAAAACCTCCTTGGAGTAGGTAAAAAAAAAAAAAAAAAATGTCTCTTTACACCAAGGAACCTCAATATGCATTATCCCCTCCATGTGTTGCGCAGAGTGCCTTGTTTGTGTCATTGTGAATATGTTTTCCATAACTTGCAGCTTTAACATCTCTACAGTGTGACTGCACTCACTGCTGCTCAAAGAAAACTGTGTGAGGAGGGATTCCTCTGTGTGAATCATAACTCCTCCACATGTGCAGCAGTGCTGAGATGAAGTCCAGGACAAACATGGGCCTTTTGTTTAGGTTAGTAGCTCTACACAGATAACAAGTGTCAAACATGTACTGTATACATTTTATTTTTGCTGGTTGTCATCTATTCAGGACAAGTTTACTTTACATGCTCAGCACTCTGCTTTATAGACATGTTGTTAAACACATTCTCAATAGACAGCTCTGGTTATTGGTTTTCTCTTTTACAGTAATGGTACCTTGAGGAGAGTCCGGACAGGGCCTTGTTTAGAACCTCAGGGGTGTCATCAGGAGGGACCGGCACCTCTGGGACCCCTGAGTCCACCTTGGCCTCAGTGTCTGAAACCCCATCTTTTTCCACCTTCAGCTCACTGTCTGAACCCTGACAGACAGACAGACAGACAGACAGACAGACAGACAGACAGACAGACAGACAGACAGACAGACAGACAGAGGAGAAAGAAGACATTTAGTAAAGGTAAAATGTTGTAGCAAAACAACCACAGGTGCAACCACAGAATCACCAGGAACACTTTTCATTCATATACATTTATATTTGACTTTATTCCGTCCTGAATTCAGATTGAGAAGCCATGAAATATTTCAAGAATTGCTCTTACTTGTATATGACATATGATATTCAATTAATTTTACTCAATCATTTTTACTTTTTCTCTTTACTACCACATAAGGAGATTTGAGTGTATTTGTGTTGTTCCAGCAGCACAGGACTTATAGAGCTAAAGGAATGTAAGTGAAGCTCTTCATTTCACTATGTAAACCGTCAAACTAGAAGTGAATGCTATTAACATGACGACTGCCTCAAACTAAATCACAACACTGTATCTAGGTGACATGGCTCTTGGTGTTTTCGCCCGTTACAGTAAAAGATATACATACATATTTTGCACTTTGTTCCCCACTGAAAGAATAAGCTGCTGCTTTGACTGAGAAATGTCATCAATCTAAATGTTTCACTGTTTAACATAACTTCATTCAGAACAAACTGTCATCTGACTTTCTGAGCTGCACACAGAGATCGTAAAATCAGCTTCACTTTAGAGGTAGAAATAAGAATTAATGCAGAAAGACGCAAGCTAAATTATTTCTATAAACATTTAAATGTTAGAGGCTATCAGGTTATCATTATGAGATACATTAGATACTATGTGAGCAGTGGTCTTACTTCACCTTACCACTACAATCTTATGCTCTGAGCCTTTTCTCAAAGTACTTTTGTTAATATCTCCTTGATCAGACTGTAATCACCATCTTTGCATATATCTAAGTTGCGTGTTAAAAAAGAAAATGAAAAAAGAAAACATAAACAAACAGATTATTATTTGACTTATAACACATTCCCACTGATATGACCAAATATAACAACTGTAAAACAACAAAATTAACGTTATTAAAGTTATTAAATAAAATAAATTGCAACCAAATATACCTAAAATGACAACAATTGCTATTTACATTCAATAACCCTGCCAATAGAGCTAAAGCAGAAAATCATAGTAAATTGACCTGCATTTCTTCACAAAATGGTTTTATATTCAACCAGACTGGTCAGAATCTAAAGGCTCACAGGTGTTTTCAGTTCTGCCTGATTAAATCTCTGCTCAGGTTGACGGTGGGTGAAGTGACACTGGGTTTTTTTAGGTCACCAAACTATGTTCCAAAGAGCGACAGAGGTGCAGGTTCTCTAACAGGAACAACAAATCAGCCTCCATTTGCTACTGCTCCTACAGGTGTCAAGCTTTCCGTGAGATCCCCGTCAAAGACTCTTAAATGTGCATAATTATAATCCTGATATAATGCTGAAAGACTGAGGCTAAAGATAAATGTTACAGGCATCAAGTTACCCATCCTCACCTGCTGATCCAATGTGCTTGTCAAGTCAGTGAGGAGCAGCATTACATAACCCTGTTTTTTATAATACAGTATTGTTATTAAAAATGTAATCAAAATGTGATTACGGACTCACAGCACCATGTTTGAATGTTAACTAGGAGAAAACTGAGATTAGACTTATACCTTATTTTTCCTATTTTTAGACTGTGTTTCACATCACTTTGAAGTTGAGGACTGAGTTAGTGAAACATCAGGTAACATGTCCGGTTGTAATTAAAAATAAAAAGAGCAGGACAAAGCTGTTAATGCTGGCCTACACTGTACTGTCTATGTTCCCTAACATTGGATGTGTGATTGGATAGCTTGTAATACCATTTAATAATGTAGTTAGCTAATGAAAGGGCTCCTCAGCTTTGGAGAAAATGCTAGGTCACTACAGTAGGCAGTGAGCTAGTTAGCAATGCATGCTAACGTTTGTAGCTTATGTTATAGTAGACAAACAAACTGATTTGTCCAATACTTAGTTAATGCCCCTGTGTGTTGTAAGTACTCGTACTATATAGCAACAGACACACTGCTTCAGTTGTCTAAGCTATGATTGGACAATTTCTGTTATGGGGAGGGGCTTAAGGTGAACAATTACGTGCAGTTTGTAGATACCCGCTCAGAAGGGCCAGTCTGCCAAAATAAGTAAAAACGTCTGTATGGGTGGACCAAGCCCTGTGGGTCAGAACAGTCCAGCCCATTTTCTGTATTGTACACATGTTGATACAACACTGAACACGCTGCCTCAGGTTCACGGTATCAGAGATGGACATACTGTATTAAGCAAACAGCAGCAGGACTGCCAGTGCAAGGTTGTGTGTGGGAGGTTAAACACTGCGCCAAATCATCTCCATCCATACTGTTGATTTCTCAGAACCATCTGTTCACTTGACGGAGACCTGATTAAAGCACACTCCGCTCTCTGCTTCTCCATGGTAACAATAATCAAAGGATGGAGGTAATCAGATGATGTCAGTTGAACAGAGAGGTTTCCAGAGGTCAGTCTGTCCTTTCATTTCTCTCACTTCCCACCCACTGACCTTTCTGCTGCTGGTGACCAAATTAGGCTCACAGCTCTCACTTCACAGTCACACAGCAGATGGTTGACTTGCTGTGACGCCCACTCAGTCTCACACACACATCCTTTACTGTTAGACACTGCTATATTACTGCAGCTGGAAACTTTTTATATTTTCCATTACTAACAATCCAGATATTTTGTCTTATTTTACTGAGCTATCGTCTGTGTTTTTGTTCCTTTTTCTACACGTTTACTTTCACAATGGTGACAGCAAACATGCTGCAAAGACTGAGCCGGGGACATGTCTGTCATTATCAACCTACAGTATTTTGAACTTTACTGACCTTTTTTTAAACAGGTTAAAGGTACATTACATAATGCTGTGATAATGTAACCACCTCAAAATTATGTTCTTTATGCATGTAAATCTATGTTATAACAAATAAATAAATGAGAACCCCAACACCACATTCATAGTCAATGTCATGGTTCATTCAGGCGTCTTCAGCTGATGTAATGATACACCATTATATTTTGGACAGTGGGCACTTGTTATGATACAGTGTCATGTTATCAAATTCTTGAAAAGACCTGCATAATATACATTAACAAGAAAACCAGTCAAATTCACAATGTAAAAGCACTTTATATGTGTATTTCTGACCACATTATCAACTGAGTCCACAACATTGCTGCCAACAGTTTCTTGTTATGATAAAAAATATCTTCTTTTCCACATTCATAGCAAGGTATTTTATATATTATGTCACATTTTTTCCTGTTATTACTAGATAATAAATTTATCTGATTTAACAAGGAGGTTTTTCCTGTTATATCATAAAACGTATTATTGTGCAAAATCGATGTATTAATGATAAAAAAGTCATAAAATGAATTAATGTTCTTATAATGTGAAAGGAAGTTTATTATAATAAACTGATTAGTTTGCTGTGTGGATTCAGTTGGCTCATTAGAAAGATATAATATGGAGGTTGTGGATCACAGTTTGTCATTTGCAACAATCACTTTGTTAGCGCTAAGCAAAAGACTGACTCCCTGACTGGCCAACACAACTCTCTGCAACAACTCAGATAAATGAAAAAAATTTACATGTACACTTCAAATTATAGGAAACAATTAACAAAATAATCTACCAGTAACTGTCAAAACCCACCAACTAAATGCAGAAGCCTAAACAGGAACACACACACACACACACACACACACACACACACACACACACACACACACACACACACACACACAGACTCAATCTCCCTCTGCTGGTTTCTATGGAGACGATATCCGTCATTCAGGATGCTTGAGTTAAAAATAGGAGCTGGTTTCACATAAACACTCCTCCCCTTTCAGGCTTTCTGGAAGATGAGCGGCAACCCTGAGTGTCTTTGTTTTGTTTATGTCCAATTCACTAGGAAAGGCTAGACCTGCGAGCTGTGAGAAAACAGGCACAATTATGATCTAAGTCCCATCTTCAGTGGGATTTTACAGCTTTTAGACCAGGGCATCAAAACCCAGAGGATAGTGGGTCCTTCATAAAGCAACAAAAGGGAAAGATGAGGTTTGATGAGGTTTTTCATCCAGGTTTTCAGCTGTGTCGTGCTGAGTTCATCAGAAGCAAATATTTATAGCTGAAGACCATGTACGTATTTAAAATGAGTCTTACTGACTGAAACCAGATCTTTTAACAGAACTGTACACAGATGATGCATCAAGCTGGTATCCAGTATGTTGTTTTGTAATTTAATCAAAGTGTGACTCCGTGATTAACGTGTGAATTGATTTCACAGTACTACTATTTATGCTAACCACCATAAAAAGTACTTCACCTTTTATAAACTGATGTAATTTTCTGTAGAGCTCGCCTTGGAAAGCTCATCCAGATATAAATGTCAAGGCAGGGCCAGAACAGATTTAGTAATCACCTCTTTTTTTTTTTTTTTTTTTTTTACTTTTCCTTGGTATGATGATTATGTCACTGACAGGGACCCACCAGAACAGCTTACTGACCTAATAAACTGTATGTTGTGGATCAATCTGTCTGTGGGCCTCCCTCACCTCAAGCAGCCATGATAATTTATTGTTTCTCTGAATTTCTACATCACTTCATAGGACACTCGTTATAATGAATTTATTGCACAACTTGCTGATCCACATTAGAAGCACCAAAGCAACTTCAGTCAGTACTATCTACACTGTCCTGAAACACATAGCGACCAAGAGAAATGGAGTAAAAAGCAGCACATTCAGAGAAAGCACTAAATCAACCATTCCCCTAAAAAGACCTGTGTGGTTTGTCGTTGGGATGTAGCTGATGCTCTGATCCACTAATTTCCCATATGCTTTAAGCTGTTCTCCAGTTTTCTGTAATCTCGTCCTCATGTCCTAGATAGATCCATCCAACCATTACCACACACCTCTCCTAGGTCACACTACTCACTGGGAAACAACTTTTAAATCCATATTAACACAGATAATGCATTTATTTCCCTTCAGCTTCAGCACAACAGGAGATTAATATAATACCTAAGGCAGTATGACTTACTATTGTAGCATTCATATTAGTCAATCTAAGGCTGTTACATTGGTCGTTTAGCAGTCCTATAGTAAACAAGCTGGTGGAAAAACAAACAGTTCACAGCAAAGACACCAGATAACAGATATGGAGAGGTGCCCATCAGGCTTTTTCAGTGCTAATGTAGTCCTGATGTGGGACAGTGTATGTGGATAGCTCACCAGGCATCAGTCAAATACTTCAGAATTTACTGTTGCTTTGCTCAGCAGCAAGTAAAGAAGACGATTCAAATACAGTCTAAGTTTTATAGTATAGAAGGAGAGCGATTCTATACATCGGCATATACCTGATAGAGAAAGCAGAGCTAAATGCAATCCAATTTTAACTTCTGCAAGTGGCTTGCCTGGTGTCTTCACGACGAAAACACACCCAGGAAGACGGTGAGTAGCATCAGCCAATCAAGTCTAAAATGTCAGTAAATTGGCGGATGATTTGTACAGCGCGCTTCAGCGGACTGTATCTGCTCTTAAATTGTAGTAAGTAAGAAAGAGAGTCCGAAGAAAACACGCGAAAACCCCGTGTTTTAATGAATTCAGACATTTCTTTTCCTCTAGCTAACGTTACACGAGCCACTAACACTAATGCATTAGGATAGCTGGCTGGCTAGCTAGCATTAGCATCACTTCAAATGGCAGGACTGATTCTTGGCTAAGGCTACCTTGTCCTCTGACGGCTGCTGCTGTAACGCTGGGTCGGTGTCTCTGGCTCCACGGTGCCTCAGCTCTGTCATCTTAGCAGATCGTAGCTTAACGACAACAGCGAAGGTCCTGTGGCTCCGACACACAAACTTGTTATAGTGACTGACAGATCTTCTGCTACGATCCTGGTAAGGTTTTGCACAGCAACACTGTTCACACGAAGAACCCAGTCAATATCACTTAACCAGGAATAAACGAAAAACAAAACTTCCGGTTTTCAAAATAAAGTCCATGTAGTAGATAGATAGATAGATCCAAAGAATCTGTCTCAAAAACACTCCCTGTCAAAAAGCTTCAACTTCTATCATGAAATACTAAATCAATAAAGTTTTTCCGAAGTTTTTTTTGTACTAACAGAGCTTCCAAGGATTCTGGTGTCCAGTTTCTTCAGTAAGTAAATGTTAAATTTCTTCATGGTTTCCAGATGTAATGCACTTTATATGCATTTTTAGTTAAGTATACAATGTGCATAATGCACCACGAAGGGTTAGCAATATTACAATATATAATATTGATATCACAGTTAATGTGAATTACAGATTCACCTTGCTAACCAAGCTTGCTAGTTAGCGCTAGCGTTAGCTGATTGACTTTTCTCTGCTAACGTTACCTTGCCCAACCGGGCTGGTAACCTGTGTTTAACACTGTTGAACCATGTGTTGCTGTAAGGGGAGCTGTTCAAAAAAAAAACTTATCTGAAGAGTTAAAGTGGAAAATTCCTTGGGAACAGACACACAATAAGGATCTCTTCCAAGGTTGGCAGGTGTCCTGATAGTAACAACAATGCAATGATTACTGTTTGCGCAATAAAACAAGAAGCATAAAACAAAGAAACTATTTGAACACCACCCTCTAGTGAGAAAAGAAATCAGAGAATTCCTTGTTAAGAATTACACAAGAGAGGCCTCTTCTGCAGATTCATGGTCAGAAATTGGTTTCTTCCACTACGTTTGCTTCACCTCCTTATTGTGAAATAAGGAACAGTTGTGGACAGTGTGCCCAGTCCAGTTATAACAGGCTGCCAGTTTAAGGAAACACCCTGGAGCTACAACAGAGAGGAGAAGTATTGTGACACTTTACATTATGCGTTTACATTACTTTTTACGACACCACCCTTTAGTTAGCAAGGAAAGAATCCAAAATAATCTGTCTGTGAAGCACCTGAGTTATAAAATGGTAAACTTAAAATATGCAGTGCAAGTTAAAGAGAATGACCCCAGAAAGGCTTTGCAATGGAAAAACTGTTTCCCACTGTGCTGCCACTATTTCATAATGAACCAGAAATACTCTTCCTACAATAAGATAAAGGAACTGTAACATGGTGTTTTACGCTGTTGCATCATTGTGGAGCTGGAATCAACTCTCATGTGAGCCTATAAATGTTCCTGTCTCAAATAGCACCTTTTATTCAGCTCCATTCAATCAGCTACACTGCCTGTCAGAGGGCAACTACCTCCCCCTAGAGACCAACCCTGGATCGACATGTTGATGGAGAACAGGGCAGCTGAAACAAGAAGGTTGTGACCACTGATTGTCAGAAAGACCAGAGAGTTAATGTTTTAATTTATCTTAATTTGAGACTGGCCACATGAAGTTTCCAGTCACCATAACAAACTGAGAGCAATCTGTTTCTGTCCCCCTGTTACCTGTGTGTAGGAACTTTAATTCATGACCTTATACTTACCATATACCTTTGCCTCCAAAAGCACGTGCCACTAAGTGCTGTCATATATAACACTCTCACAGATGTAAAGATGACTGTATGTGATGTCAACTGTGGCCAAAATAGAGGGAATCTGGGGATATATATATATATATATATATCAGAATTCTTCTTCTTAGTCAAATGAGGCCTTTTGAATGTTTAATTTTACTATTGTCATATATTATGTCATACACTCACATTTTCGGTATGATGACAGACTGTATTCAGTAAGTGTTTAACTTTATGATAATAATAATTTTAATAATAATAATGACCAGCTGAAATAAAAGTAAAACTTTTAAAAATCTCCAAGCAACAAAAATACCCCCTGCTCTTCATGAGTAGGTATTGTGGGTCCGTTTTTCTTTTTAAAAACTCAATAACATTTATTGGACAAGCGTATTATCAGTTCAATGGAGGTCTATGTCAGTCAGTGAAGTCTCCATGAAGACTACAAGGCGTGTGATGGTCCTGGTCGTCTGCTTCTTTTAAACTATCTGTAATTTGCACCTTCAACACCAAGTGGCAGCAAAGGCTCACTGTAATTATGTGTGTGTGCGTGTGTGTGTGTGTGTTTGTGTGGGTGGGTGTGTGTGTGTGTGTGTGTGGGTATGGGTATGGGTATGGGTATGGGTGTGCCCATGTAGTTATGATTAAGCAAGAAGTAGTTATGATTAAGGTTAGGTAAGGTTAGTGGGTCTCCAGGAATGTGTGTGTGTGTGTGTGTGTGTGCGCGTGCGTGCATGTGTGTGTGTGCGTGTTTGTGTCAGTCCTGTTGCCTGACAGAAGCCAGCAGTTATAAATACTTAATGGGCTACCGCTGTTGCAGCAGAAGTAAAAGGAGGTGAGCATTGCAGCTCAAATATATAAGTTCAATAGGATCTGACACCGTACTGTAGTGTGTTCGCTGGCTCTGTAGTCAGTGATGAATGGTCCTAACATGGCTGTGAAACAGAACAGGGAGCTTTAGGATCATCAGGATGATGCAGTTTATATCTTCATACATCACCCAGACAACATTCTGCAAAATCTGACAGACTAATCTTTAGGTTACATAAACTAGTTATCAAAAAATGAAACTATTGTTCCTCGTCTGAGCTGATTTACATGACTTTCTTTGATTTTTTGCAACATTTTTACAAAATGTGTTGCCACAGTTACCTGTAGTGGTCTTTGCATAAAGACCACTACAGACCACTTTGCATAAAGATAAAAGGAACCTGTGCAGGTCATGTTCAAAACATTAGAACTAAACCTGTCAACGTACTGTAGCTACTCTGCCTCTGTTCCCACTTTATTTGTGTCTTATCTTGAGGCAGGCCTGGTTTATTTTTATTGCCTATTTTAGGTTAATCCTTTTAAATCCTGTTTATGTTTTTTTTTATATGTTCTTAGGTTGCATTTTGTGTATTATATAAAGCACTTGGAATTGAGTTGTTGTTGAAAGGTGCTGTACAAATAAACTTGCCTTAAAGACCAAGTACATACTCAGAAAAACACTTCTTTTCTCCCAGTAAACAGACTGCAATTTCACTTCTTTTCATTATACTTCCTCTCCAGACACGGAAAAACATCTTCACTTACTTCCTCTGGAAGAAATCTGGCTCAACCTTGTGCCCCGCCCACCACCTGCTTGCTCCAGGTTGACAGGTGAAAGAGCAGAGAGTATCAAGATGGTTAGAGCAGGAAACATCAGAGAGACTCAGCCACATGTTTGACACTCAGTCAGACCCAGACTCAGATGAGGAATCTGTTGAGACCAGAATCAGAGACTAATAGTCGTATCAGAACAGTTAGCGTGGTTAGCATCTTCTGTTTGTTTATGTTGTTTGTTAGCTTGTAGCTGGCACTGGCTGACACAGTGTTAGTGGTTGTGCTAATGAAAACTCTCTCTATCTGTACTGATAAGGTTTCAGGTTTATTTAGCCCCGCCCCCTCGTCCCCACAAGTTGACAGGATTGGTTCCTGAGGTTTGTGACGTATGAAACCCTGGCTGTCTGAATCTGTTTTTATGAGGCTGTCATTGGTTCCCTGCAGCTCCAAGGTAGAAACACTCAGTTATGAGGTTGACTGCTTGTTTTGCCCCTGATATGTCATGTATTATATAAAAAACCCCATATGAATGTTAACAAGGTTAAAAACTTGATTTCCATCAGAGGTGATCTTTAAGTGTTTAAGCTTTAGAGGCAAGTCGATAATCACACTCGCCATCACTTGACACAGTCTTTTAACTTCCAATTTTCTTATGTTGTCCTTGTTATTTGCCAGTTTTAGAACAAGAAAGAATTTTTGTCTGTTTTTCTGTCATTTTTATAAAACTAAATTGATGTTGCATGTAAGGAATATTTAATTGTTTTTTCCATGTTACTCTATAGGTGTTCTGGCTTTGCTGTATTTATGCCAAGCTTCCACAAATTTTCTTTAAATATTTTAACTTATTTGATGAAGTTACATCACCAAATTTATTATTTTTATACTTTTAATTGGAATTATTTCGATATTTGTTCCCAACAGTCATTTAAATAATTAACTACAGTTATTTGTCATGACTTACATAAGGAATAAACATGTTTTGGAATAAACAGTGATTGGTACTGTTTCTGAAGGTGTGATTATTCACTCTCCATCCTTGAAGTTTTAAGACATGTAAAGCTTTCGAAAACTTTGAACCATCACCCAGCAGTTCTTTTAAAAACAAGACTTTAAGAGCAGAAAGGAAACAGTTGAGAAAAATTAGCATGACAACAAAAATACACAACCACTCACACACCCACCCAAAGATTATGACTGCAGTGCTTTTGACTCCATTCTGTGGGGGGCACTTCATCCTTGCCGCAGTGTTGATGCCGCGGACATTGCTCAGTCATTCTGCACAGCATACGGCACATGTACACTGATACCGTGTACAGTCCTGTCATGGTTCAGCTGCCCCAACCTGTGGTGCACAGTCAGTCTGATGATTCTGCTCGCCTGCACTCTGTGTGTGTCAGGCAGCCAGGGTTTTGGCTGGGACTCCTCAGCAGCTCCTCCAAAACTGCAGGGCTCTGGGACATCTGCAATGCAGAAGTCTATATATAGCAATGGACTACAGGGAGAGAGAGGGGGAGAGAGAGACACACAGAGAGAAAAAGACATAAGGATGAGGGGAGACAGAGAGGGGAAGGACGAGACAGAGAGCAACAATGAATGAAAAGCCTGATCCTTGAACTGGAAATGAGCTGGAAACTGATACACAGCTGACACACAGCAGCTTTGTCAACTGTTCTCTGGTGTAAAATACAAACTTTTAGCACAAGCTTTGTCCATTCTTACTTTGTGCAAACTGAAAACTATTATTATATAATTATTATATTATATAATATACATATATAAGTCCAAGAAACCCTCACAACCAGTGTTCACTCAGGATGTCAGCACTTGAGATGGCAAGGTCACTGATGAGTGTGTTTGCCAGTATCTCTGTGTTTAACTCACTTAAAAGAGAAAATGTAATTATATGGTTGTGGACTCCCAGCAGCAGGAACAGGGAAGGGTGGTTGTTAAATGCTGAGGTTGAGTATTTATTGCTTTATCTGGAAGGGTCTCGGGGGTGCAGTGGAGGAGGAGGACGAGGAGGAGGAGGAGAGCAGTTCAATTATGCATGCACCTCCACAACAACAGAATCTGCTGACAGCAGAGCTCGGCACGCACACAGCAGCAGCGTGGCCAAATCAAGGACGATTCCACGGTCCAGCCAGCGGCAGGCCGCGGGCCCGCAGAGCCGTGGGATTGATCGGACTCTTGAATTTTCTATAAATCTGCCCTCTGACACACTCCCTGTCTGACACCCCACCACAGAGGTCCATGCCGAGTCATAACTCTCCTCATGTCACTGAGGAAAGACAGAGCATCAGTCATACTGAGTCCAGCATGCAGAGAGAGGAGGGTCTGAGGAGGAGCAGAGATTTGGAGTTACATGGTATGTCTTAAAATATGTTTAAGAATAACTTAACACCAGGCTGAAAAGCACTGTTTTGCTGTCTGGGCTTGGTCGGAGGTGTTGGTCTCTGTAACCAAACCCGGCAGTGATGTCCTGGAGTACACCGGTACATCACTGCAGCAAGGTGAGAAGTTAAACCAGTACCGCTCAGCAAAAAACAGGTTTTCAGGCAGTGTTAGGTTCCTCTTTAACTGTATTGATTTACAGTTATGGCCAAAGCTGTGTACACCACAGTCTTCCGTTTGAATGATTAATCATCTGAAGGAAACAAACTTGTTCTCTGTCTTACCGAGGCGTCCAGAAGTAACCAAACCTGCCCACCTGCAGCACCTGGAAAGATCGCTAAATAACTGTTTAATCAGTACGAAAAACAGTGTAAACACAACACTTAGTGGTTTTACAGGTTGCTATGAGCCAGATTATTTCTTAGCCAGTCTCCCAAACCCAACCTCACAGTGATGAGAAGAGTCCAGGCCCATAAACACCCTCACAAATCCCTTTATGGTAAAACCACAAGCTAAGCTAACAAGCTGCTGGCTGTAGCTTCATAAATATGAGAGTTGTATCGATCTTCTCATCAACAAGAAAGTGATCAAGATCATTTCCCTAAATATCAGTATATTTCCTATGACATCATACTTAATGCTATAGCTGCTGATAGTAAATACCACAACCTTTAATTTGAATGATGTGTCATATCAGTTTGTTTTAAGAAATTTAACCCTAAACTATGGCTTAGTGTTCCCTGAGTTGTACACAGCTACTCAATCATGCTATTAATGATATGATGAAAAGGAACTTAACCCTCTCTGCAGATACAGAGCAGCTGGTCAGTGTGTGTCAGACAAGAAATATACTCTTGGCTAAGTAATTCATTCATTCATTCAACCATTAATTCGCTTTACCACTTATCCTTTTAGTGTCTCAGGGGGGCTGGAGTCAATCCCAGCTGACACTGGGCAGGGCGGGGTACACCCTGATCACAGGGCTGACATATAGAGACAAACAACCCACACCCACATTCACATCTATGGGCAATTTAAAGTCACCAATTAACCTGCATGGCATTGTGGGAGGAAGTCGAAGTACCCAGAGGAAACCCACACAGGCTTGAGGACAACATGCAGGTTCAAACCCAGAACCTTCTTGCTGTGAGGTCACAGTACTAACCACTGCACCACTATGCCACCCTGGGAGATATACTAAAAGATGTGCAGATAGTGCAAGTGGATATATCTTTATCTCTACTTCAGTATTATTGATTGTCCTTAGCACATCCACAGATGATTTTGCAGCTTTTGTCTTTTACTTTGCTGTATCATGTTGCCTTTTCTTTTCCTGAAATGAAACTCACGTGTCCTTTTCATCTCCTGTTTGTTGTCAGAACCATTTGTCCTCTCTACTTTCCTCCTGCTTCTCTGACACTTTTATTGATTGTCTGTTAGTGCTATAATAATGTTTTTGCCACTGTGCTGATTCTCCCTACAAGACAGACACACACACACACACACACACACACACACACACACACACACACAGGACAAACAGTCCGAGGCTGTGATGAAGTTCTTGCTGGTGACAGCTGTGCTGGTGGGCCAACGTTGGCAACTGCCATCCATCTTAGCCGCCTCCATCTTTCACCTCTGGGTGCAGGCAGGGAGAAGCTGAGCCAATAGTAACACCCAGCAGACATTATGCAGCTCCGCCCTTTAATGACAAGGTATCGACTGCAGCCTGAAGACTGAGAGGGCAGCCTGGCTTGTGACTGGAGGCTCACAGTTTGTATTAGTTTTGTAGAAATAAAAGTAAATAACTACACACCTCTTCCCATAACAAATGCTGTCAAGGTGCCTTTGAGCAAAGCATGTAGCTTCAACTGTTCTAGATCTGGTCTGACTGTGCCATCACTTCTTGTAGTGCCATCACCTCGGCCCACTGTGGTGCCATTAGATCCCTTTCCAAGCAGCATTTACAGCCACACTCCCCGCAGTGGTGGCAGGCTCTAGTCCAGTTTGATGTGTCATGCTCTTACACTCAGGATGATCAGTATGAAGAGAAGATCAACACACAGTAGCTGGGATGAGCCAATATGGGAACAGGCTGTAATAACCCAAAGTTGCTGCCTTTTTGTACAATCGCGTATCTTGATGCATCGAAGTGCATCACTGAATTATCCTCTCACAACGACACACGTCAAAAACTAAACAGCTGAAGCACTTAAATGAGTTTAAGTGTCACTTCATGAGTATGTTTAGCAGGGTTTGCACGATTGAGGTTAAAAGAATGAAAGCCATTCATTTGTCAGTTGAAGGTCATATGGAAAAAAACTGACCTGTTGGTTAAAATGCTGAAATAAGCAGAGCTGCAATCAGACAAAATATAATGAAAGCAGCTGCAGCGTTATTTTGATGGTTAAGGAATGAAAGTAGAAATGTCAGATGAAGTGTGAGCACTGACGGTGAAAATGTAGCTGTCGTCAGTTGTAGTGTCAGGTGAAGTGTGTGGGATGGAAGCTTTTGAGTTGAATAGTAAGAGGATGATGTGTGAATGTTGAAAATAACTGAACTGGAAGCTTTAAATTTCCAGGATGTAAAGTTGTATCTGTCCATGGTAATGAACCCAAAGGCATGCTGGGATAGGCTCCAGGTGCTTGTGCCCTTATATATGAATAGGTGACTTAGGCTGTGGGCAGTATCAGGTATGAACATATGTTTTCTTGGGGACTTCATCATCATGTCAGTCACCTTTTTCTGTAAAGACCAACATCATATTTTATAACTTTCAGCCCTTAAAATGTATAAGTTGTTATTGTCAGCGTTTTAGTACAACAGTGTGAATACAAAGAGACTCCACTCACACACACTTTTACCCTTCATGGTTTATTTTATATACAAACTTGACATTATTACACTTGGCCTTATGTTATACACATAGCCTTACATATTTCAATTTGTTATTTATATATTATAGCATAATTATTTCTATATTTGATGATTGTATTTTATGATTATCTTTTAGCTTCATCTTTTTATCTTTACCTTTGTAATCTACTTCCTATTTTCTTTTCTTTGCTGAGGGAGCAACGTTAACCTAATCTAATTCCCCCTGTATTCTGATTCTGATTCTGATTCTGATTCCTTGAAAATCAATGTATCTTTTGTGTTTTTTAATTATGTCCATTATAGCAGTGAAAGAATATTGTAATAATTATAATATTTACCAATGACATTGACGACACAGAGATACGGTGAATGTTTGGTTAATAAATGTTTTTATTTGGCTTTGAGAGGAATATCACTGCATGAGATAGCAGCACATACAGTCACAGTTGTATAGCAGAACGGTCTGGAAAGTGTTAGCACTCCTCAGCCTCCCCAGAAACAAGTGAGATGCAGGTGAAATCATGTTTTATTTTAACTTTCAGTCATGGTTAAGGCAATTTTATTTTATTTATTTTTTTAACTGAACACACAACAAGCAAAAAAATCTACCCCCATCCTTTAGATATTCAAGCTCCAAGAGTCAGGCCATGCATTCATGCCTGTTGGTCGATTCATTTGTCAAGAAAAAAAATCAAACGTCTGTGAAATGATGAACGATGGCGATGCAGACAGTTCAGGGCAAAGTGATAGAAAGAGTTATGGTGAAAATAGCCCTTATATGCGACTCTGTACCATATAACCATGACCCCGGCGACATGTGCCCCACCTGCCACTTGCAGTCTGAGCTGAGGGCTGTCAGTGTCACCGCCAGCTGTACTGACACCGACAGCCACGCTCACCTCCACCTTGTTTCCTGTGTCAAGCTAAATTAAACAAAAGCACCACCATGTTTGTGGAGGAGGAGAAACAATAATAAGGGTTGGTTTTCTTTGAAAATGAAGGGAAATAAAGTTAAGAAGTGGATTTAATTATAGATACTTAATATTGACAGGTGAGAAATTCCTTGACAAATGAATCAATCAAAGGGGGGATAATTCATATTCCCAAAATATATATATTTATATATATAGCAGCAATTTAAACTCTATACTTTTCATTCCCAAAGATGCACTTCCTGGTGGAGAAGCTGCAGCACTCCTCCCTCCCAGCCACTGAAAATACCACCCACCCTCCCAACACATTTGTATATACAGTTTTTCTGAGCTCCGAGTTGCCGTTATTGCCGTGCTGTGACGCTGCAGGGAACAAAACAGAATGGGAGAGGGGCTAGAAATGGTTAGTGGTACATTTCATTTTGTCGTGGTGGGATGAGATGTAGAACTAAGTGGAGAGTAATGGAGAGGAGTTGAAGAAAAGAGGGGAGTGGAAAGCATTCGCCTGCTACTGTATGTTAAAAGGTGGGGTCCGACTTACAGTTCAAATAGAAGCTTTTTGTTCCGTTAAACATCCCGACATTTTGAGCTGGTGGAGCTTTGTTCTGCGATAAAATCTTTACTCCCCAACTTTTAAATGTAAAAATCAAATAGCACCGTAAAAGTTGGACTTGCTGTTTCACATGCTCCAAGATCTGTGCATTTATCTTAAAGTCTGTGTGCTGACGTAATTGTTACTTTCAAGGTATTATTGATTGCTCTTACTGTGAATATTGATCGTCGATGGCACATTTACTGTTGCTTGTGTGAGGAGAAATCATTATGAGACTTGGTGGCATCATGCTCAGCTTTCCGCACGTCTGTCTGCGCTGATGTGATGTAAAATCATGACGTTTTGAACCCGTCTGCCTTTGTAAGACATCTACTCCCTCCTAAAGCTCCTTCTCTGTCTAATACGCTTTGAACTAATCACTTCTGAGTTACAGAGCAAACAGAGACAGAAAACACAGAAGGTGTGAGTGAGGCATCTGGAGTGTGCAGAAGAGTGTGTGTTTCTGTGTGTGTGTGTGTGTGTGTGTGTGTGTGTGTGTGTGTGTGTGTGTGTGTGTGTGTGTGTGTGAGACAGATTATGTGATCAGTAACCAGATCCATACGAGTGATTGGTGGGAGGTGGAATGTGTTATTGATGATGATGATGACGATGACACAAGCAGTTTAGCTCTTGCTGGTCTTGCCGTTAGGGCTCTTCTTCTCCTTCTCCTCTTTCTCCTTTGGCTTCTCCTCCTCTTCCTCCTCCTCTTCCTCCTCCTCCTCGCCCTCGTCCTGGTCATCTCCCTCCTCTCCCTCTTCTCCCTCGTCTCCCTCATCTCCCTCTTCTCCCTCATCTTCTCCCTCCTCTCCCTCCTCCTCCTCCTTCTCCTCCTCTTCTGCCTCCTCTTCCTCCTCCTCAGGCTTGGCACTGGACTTCCTGTAGGCGCCCAGGGTGTAGGTTCGGGCTGACATGTAGGAGAAGCCGGGGTAGCCCGACTGGACCATGGCTCCACCAACAGAGCTGAGGCGGCACTCCTCACCTTCCAGCAGCTTCCTGTACAGACAGAGAGCGAGAGAGATAGAAATGGAGAGAGGGAGACAGAGAGAGAGAGAGAGAGTGAGACAGGGAACAGAGATGACGACCTTCTAGTCTGGTTTCGTTTCTATTATTATCTGAGTATGTCTCTGCTGGGGGATCTAATGTCACTGGTGTATCAGTGGCAGCACCTCTGCTGTCTGTTTCTGTATATCTGCCCAGAACATGCGGATTAGGTTATTGTCAGCTTTCAGTTACTTTGATCTGTTGCAGTGGGAAAAGGGTCGATTCCTCTGTGTAAAAGCATTTTAAACAAATGGTAGATGATTTAATTTCTTAATTTTAGAGATTTTCTTTTTTTGGCATTTTGGCTTTTCACAGTTCAGATGCAGGAATTGTGTGGTGACAGGAACATGAAACAAAGGTCCGTGGCCAGAATCAAACGCTGCTGTCATACACCATGTGTCTTGAAAACTAGGCCACTGCTCTCCCAATACGAGTTTAATTTTAAAAATGCTTGAAATAAATTTCAGAGTGGAAGTGAAGCTCATTGTTATGTTGACGGCATTTTCCAAGACATGCATGAATAAAATATTAACTGAAAACTTGAAACTGAAAATCAAACTTTCAACAACTAAAAAGAAAATTAATTTCTTATCAGGAATTGTGCATTTTATGGTATTGGATCCACTGAACTTCAAAAAGATGAAGAAAAACAAAATGCACAATAAAAGAATAACCATTATTCTTTCAATATTCAACATTCATGAACTTATTCTTGTTATTCTTCATATAAATGTTTAAAATAAGCAAAATAAGGGATGATACCTGGTATTACACGATTTCAAAACTAACACAGGTGAATCTTCTAACTGATGATTGCTGTGTTGTATGTAATGCAACGCTAACCTGTAGGCAGCGATCTCAATGTCCAGCGCCATCTTGACGTTCAGTAGGTCCTGGTACTCACGCAGATGACGGGACATCTCTCCCTTGGTGCTGCGGAGAGCACCCTCCAGCTGCTGGATGGTGTCCTACACACACACACACACACACACACACACACACACACACAAAAGATCCCGTTATGAAATATAATTATTTTGTCCAGGAGTCATGAAAAGAGATGGATTAAAAATGTGCTGATAAACATCTAAGAAAAGATTTTAATTTGTGTGCTGTCACACTGAAGAAGGGCTGCATTCATTTTTAATATGAAAGTGATTCATAAAAGATATCTTTAATTAGACATCCCAGGTTGTGTCCTTCATCAGTGTCCACCCTGCGGAGAATTCAGAGAGCTCAACTGATGAGTGTGATAACTCTGGCCTCATCCTTTGGCCTTATGAGACAAATACGGCTTGTGTTATTAACTGGTTTTAGTTTTATCTGTTGCCTGATTTTTGCAATTTTTTTCCTTCTGTATTGATCAGGTTTCCACCTTTAGTGGGATTTACCTGGTTAAATAAAGATTGAATAAATAGAATTAGAAAAAACAAACAATCAAAAACTTACTACCCCATATCATTTACATACCTGCATCTCACCAACTTCATTGTTATGGCGATCCTCCATCTCGGCAATCTGCCTCTCCAGAGCCTCGTTGTGGCCCCTGAGGGACTCGATCTCCAAGGTGCGGGCCTGCACCTGCCTGCGGTACTCACTCAGCTCCTCCTTGGAATGCTTGATGGCGTCCTGGTTGCGGGCAGCCGCCTCGGTCACGCTGGCAAACTTGGAGCGGTACCACTCCTCTGCCTGGACCTGGTTCCTGGAGGACAGGTTCTCGTACTGAGCCCGGATGTCCTTCAGGGCGGCGGCCAGGTCCGGTTTACTCATGTCCATCTCCACTGACACCTGGACATAAGAGAAGGCAGTAGGTCTTAGTTTATAGACAGGGATTATGTCTGTAAAAAAGCAGTGAGATGTGAAACTGATTGTGTTTGAATGTGTTTTTTGTTATTTTATTCTGAGTCACTTTTTTAATATTTAACCTTTTACCCAGGTGAAAATTTTCTATCATTTGGGGTTTTATTAAAGTTTATGTAAGATAAAGGTGACCAAAGTAATGTGTAGGATTGGTCAGACAAGCATTTGGTGATCAGAACATCATCAAATTATTGGTTCAAATGGGAAAACCTTCTTCTCTGTTCTGCTTGTCCTGGACAGATTAACACGTGTCTATCTGCTAAACATCATTAAAAAGCCTCTCAAAAAACTAAACTAAACTCATAATTAAACTGCTGTCCACTGGCGAATGCTGTTTTGTTCTGTTATTAGTTGCTGCGTTCAATACACACTGTGTTTTCTGTCACACTGTGCTGCCTCTGGTGACACACACGTACGTAAAAGATGAGCAATGTGTTGATGAGCTGAGTTGCAGTCCGGTGAACGAGACTGCTGCAGGACTGATTAATCGACTGCTGACTCTGCTCCTCTATAGGAGGGAGAAAGCTGTGCTGTCAATAGCTTACATGGCAAAAATATTCCCTGCAGGGAAGAGGAGAGAAGCCCTGGAGAAATCTACCCGGCAACCATCACTCAAACGCATGACTTACTTAATGCCACTGAGCATTCAGTGAATTGATCTCTGCTCAAAGTTGCAGTGAAAGCTGCCTTCCCACCCCAGACTCTTTGTTTCTCTGTTTCTGTTTGCTCCATCTGCAACATGATGATCTTACATAACTAACAGCTCCATATAAACTCCAGCAGCTTGTGTATTTGAACAGAAGTCAGTGTTATTGATGGCATACTAAAACTTTTTTGGTTAAGCTCTGACAGTATTCCCTCTGTTATGCTGCTGTTAAAACAGTTCAGCTTGATGCTAGGTGTTCCTCACAGGGTTTGTCCCCCCTGCTCCCTCTGAGGACGACCACACCCTTGGATTATGCGCTATTTCTCCGCATTTTTCTCCCGCCCTCCCCTCTCTGCACCCCTTCCTCACCTCCTCTAATAAAAACACCACCATCACACCCACAGTATTATTTGGATAAGGGCGGAGTTTGCAGTAGCTTCCCTTCTCTTACAATGACCTTGTTGCACTAAGAGTATTTTTATTTGAGGGGACCCTGTAACATGACGCCCACATACTTTAAACTAAACAGCAACGACGACATGAACTTACTGTCGAAAAAAGGGGACACACTGTTTGAGCCTGAACATGTAATGACTGAGGCAAACTCAATTTTGAAAGTTTTGCAAGCGGCCGTGACTGACTGATCGCTCGGCGGGACGTTGCAGGGACTCTCGAGAACACAGATTTTCTGAGAGGGGGGAGGGAGGGAGGGAGGGAGGGAGGGACAGCGCGCGGTGCTGAAACGGAACTGCAGTGCCATCAATTATCCAGTGCGCAGTGTTGAGTTTGATGAGGACGCAGCTGGTCGGACAAACAGAAACAGCTCAAGACTGCTTTAAGACTTTGTTAGACTATCCACGCAGTAGCCTATAGAAACAGTGGTCATGGTGGACTGTGTATTTGACCAAGTAGCTATTATTAACAGTGTATAAGGTCATCTGTAACAAGTCAGTACTTTCATCTGGTGAATATTATACTATTTGCAGTATTATAGGAAAGTTTTTGTCTACTGAAACTACTGAAAAAACACAGGGAACAGCCCACCATTAAGTTTGATTCTGTCACTGTCAGTCCACGAGCCTCAGCAACATTATGTAATATGTTGAGTATTTCGACTTGGTAAAACTGATTTAGTATGAAGATCATGAGGTTTGTGTCAGTGTCACACTGAAGACTAGTGGTTGACTATAAATCTGACAAGTGGACCAAAGCTGTTTCTACAACCTGTCAGACTACAGGTTATCAGAGCCCAGAGGGATGTGTACCTGTGTGTGAAGTGTAGGCTACCTGTGTGTGGATGTGTACCTGTGTGGGGTGTGTACCTGTGTGGCCTGCAGGGACGTCTGCAGCTCCTGGAGCTCCTCCTCATGAACTTTCCTGAGGAAGGCGATCTCGTCCAGCAGTGACTCAACTTTCTTCTCCAGCTCCAGACGTGCCAGTGTGGCGTCGTCCACGTCCTTCCGGTAGCCCTTCAGGGTGTTCTCCGCCTCCTCGCGCAGCCTGGTCTCCTCATCCAGCTTCTCCCTCACGCGCTCCAGCGTCTCGTTCATCTGCACGCAGTCCAGGTGCATCTGGCTCTTCTCGTGCGTCAGTTCCTCCACGCGCGCCCGCAGCTCGCGGATCTCCTGTTCGTACAGCTCGTGCAGGCGGGATGGCTCGCTGTGGCGCTGGCGCAGCAGCGTGACCTCCGCCTCCAGGACTTTGTTCTGCTGCTCCAGGTTGTGCACTTTTTCAATGAAGGACACGAAGCGGTCGTTGAGGCCCTGCAGCTGCTCCTTCTCGTTGGTGCGGATGATCTTGAGCTCATTGGTGACCGCGGTGGACTGGGTCAGGTCCATCATGGAGTCCGGCATGGAGGAGAAGACGCGGCCGGGCGCCGCTGTTCTGCGGTAGGTGGTGGAAGACATCACGGAGGGGGAACCATAGGTGCGGTGGCTACTGCGGTATCCTGCAGAGTGCAGGCGGGACGGGCTGCTGCTGCTGCCGAGACCCACGCGGCCGGATCGGGGGGCATCTCCGAAGATCTTCCGATAGGAGCTGCTGTTGTAAATTTCGCTGGAGTAACTCATGTTTCCTTTACCTCGGCGGTGTCCGGTCCCACTGCTCTGTACGGGAGAGTGTGTGGAGTTCAGGAGTGTGTGAGGGTGAGAGTGTGTGTGAGAGAGAGAGTGAGATGCGAGTGATGTCTGGCCAGGACAGGTGCTTTTATAGTGAAGGCGCCGACGCATCATTTGACGCAGAGACAACAGAAGATGAGGGGAAACCTGCAGCTTTTGCAGAAAGCCTCCACCCTCTGGGGAGACACGAATTCACTCATGCAGCTCCTCTCTTCTGCCTTGAAGCTCAGGCATCAATACAACAACTCTATATGACCATCATGTTTGGTATTGGGGCTTTGTTGTGGCCTGTCTGACCTGGAAACTTAATAAACTTCACTTTCATTAAGTTATTAACTCATGATTTCCTTTAGTGTTCTGACTGCAAATAAAACCACATCATAATAAAATGTCATGTGACATGTCATTTCCCCAGTACAGCTGTTATCCCTCTGGACTGTCTCATGTTACCCCAGTCCATACTGTCCACTGTCATTGCAGTTTTTCTTTGCTGTCCCAGCAGAATGGCAAATGGGATCGATGTGTGGAGCTGTGCGCTAGTGAGTGTGTTTTGATGCTGCAGTCTACATCCAGCGCCCTCATCCCCGCCGACCTCCGCAATATCGGAATACAGGATGAGACTCATTACAGCGGCCTGATTGTTGCTCTCACACCCCATCACTGTCTCACCACAGTGAAACACCAGTGATGCAGTGGTATATAGTAAATGTGACCTCCTGTTGGTCGTCATCATATAATGGATCCCACACATATGAAATTAATTATATTCAGTTATGTGTTTACCAGGCAGGCTTAAAGGGTGCTATAAATAGGCTAAAACTTCCATCATGTGTATGCAGTACAGCCTGTATATAGTTCCCCACAGATGTGTCTAAACTTGATTCCACAAATAACCAATAGTAGGTATAAGTATTTCCTTTGAAGTTAATATTAATGTGGAGGGTGTATATTTTCCCCAGTGTTGGGTCTCAGTTTGGTGAAAAACAAAAAGTCATGTCTGGCCTGCGTGACGTTAAAGTGCTGCGCAGAGCTGTCGCTGGCCTTGGTCCTGATCCAGGCAGGCGCGGGACCACGCCCATGTAAAGGAGAGAGCTCCCACCCACAGGACTGCAGCCTCCCCACCACCACCACCACCACACACCACCACCACCACACAAGGCGCCTCCGGTACACCGGCTGTCTGGAAAACAGCCCAAACAGTGGGAATGTGCATTACACCCAACGCCAAGTCATCTTAAATCACTTTAAACCATGTCTGATGGTGCTGCTTTTACAATGAGAATGTGAATACAGTCATTTTCTTCATATCAGTCACCTTCTTTATTTAGCCTTAAGTCAGTAGGCCTAAACATTGTTATTAAGAGAAAGCATTTACTCAGAAACAACATATCCATTACAGATACACTAGATCAACCTTGAATTCTTGTCTTTAAACATGATTTTTAAAATGTTCCTTCAAGTGTGACACTGTGTTTGCAATTTCTCTTTAGTGCAGGTCAGCTTCTTTCTCTAGGTTTTTCTTTTAATCATGACGGTGATCTTTATTTTTTCAAAAATCAGAAAACTGGAGCCTTGCATTTATCTCCACCCCAATATGAAAGCAATGTCAATATATGTAAAATACATTTTGATATTTTAGTTTTACTTTTACTGTATGAAGGCTTTGATGAGATAGATAGATAGATAGATAGATAGATAGATAGATAGATAGATAGATAGATAGATAGATAGATAGATATGTTTCGTTACACATGTTAACCAGTAGGGGGCGCTAAGCCATCAGTGATGCTTCACATGTCCAGCAGACATGAACTGAAGCTGAGCATAACCTCAGACTTACTGTTATCATCAGTAACACTTTAATGTTAAAATTTCTTCATACTAACATCATGGCCTATATTACTGTGTACATGACTGTGAATATAACATGGGCACAGTGGTCATGAATAGAAGACTATGATGTGTTGATCAACCCTCAAGGTCACTCAACTAGTTAGTTTTCAGGGTATGGAGCTGCACACATACACCAAATGAAGACAGATAACATCAACATCAGGTCTGATGTCACATAGTTCAATTAATCAGGATTGATAAAACATGACTGAATACAAACTCATACAGGCAGACTGGAAGGTAGCTCGAGAGAGAGAGAGGGAGAGAGAGGGGGAGAGACTGTAGCGCTCTACCAAGGCCACCCAGCCAATTTTACTGTCTGTGGTAACAAAAGGTGGTCGACTGAGGAGAGAGGTTGTCAGTGACTCAGCAGGAAATGACAGGTAGATAGAAATGTCTGATTTCTATCATTATGTCTTTCTCTGCCTCCTCATTCGAAGTTACCACAGCCCAGTAACAGGACAGACAGCGCCTTATTTTAATGAAAGCAGAGTGATACATGCCATCAAATGCTTATTCACTTAGTCAGTGAAGTATCCCATCAGCTGTAATACAAAACCAGTGCGCTTACTGCAGTGTCATAAACCGGCTTCCATTTCTGTCTACAGGTACAATGTGCAGTGTTTCTATAATAATATAATAAACAAACAACAACATTAATTCTGACACAACAGTATAATGAGTGTAAACAAACAACACCACAGTTGGCAGCCTTGAGCACTCCCTACTTTGCTTTTTGCATGGAGACAGAGCCACTAGTTGGATATCACAGGAAGTATGCAGTCTGACTGTTTTACGACAAAAACGCAGGAAGAGGGCGCTGTTCTTCCACTACAGACGCAGAGGATGCTCTCAGGGTTTGTGCCAATGGCAAATGGTGGAACAAGTGAAAGGTTAATGGAAAAATGTCCTCTCTAAAATATATTTTGTGTTGAGCACAAAAAGGAAAAGAAAGCATAAGCACACATGGAGCAATGCCAGATAACAGACCTTTATAATATAGATGTTTCGAGAAGCCATGGTTGGAGAAACCATGTTAATGATGGCTGCATTCAATAAAATATTAGTCATATACAAGGCCTTGTTGATATACAAGACATGTTGCCTTACTGGAGCTGTTACTGGAACCGTTACTGGAACCATGCAATCATTAATGTTGTGAGTTACACCTGTGCTTCTCCTACTATGACCTATTAAAATATCTGCCATGAAAAAGGCTTATAGTCAAGTTTCGCAGCAATGTCCCTGTGAGTGACTGATCAAAAACAAGCCATAGTAACTGAGAGCTTATCAGGAAATATCAGAAATTGATTGTGTGCGGTCAACTGCATGAAATGCAAAAGTAATGTGCTGAAAATGTTCAGTATCCTCAACCTTAGCTTATACTGCATGTTAGCTATTAGCATGTAGCAATCTAATCACAGCCCTGAATTTTAATATGGCGGTGGATAGTTTTGCACACAGTTTGGTAAGAACAAACTTCCTGTTTTTAAGGTAAGACAGATCATACTGTCACCTAATGTTAATGGAAAAGGTTTCACGTTTACAAACTGGTGTGATCCCAGTGTGCAGCTGATAAATAATACTTATTAAATCCTTTATTAACACAGTTTGTTATAGTGAACCTTTGCCTGTATACACTGCATCAATAGCAATATGAGGCTAATGTTAGTGACAGAAAATCCACAATGAGGAGGTTTCTGTGCTCTTACCACCACCTTTGTTTTTTATTTTAAATACTGAAAATGTCCATAAGCTATCATGACATTGTGGGAGTTTATTTTCTACGGTCCTGCTGTGTGAGCATCCTTGGTTTGTAAAAGGGAAGTCTGTCTATAAGGGAAGCACCAATCATTTTTCTCATACAGAATAATAGAAACCCTTTTACAAACAATGTTACAGTATATAAATGTGATGAGATAGTAGCCTTGCGTCATTCCAGTCATGGTCTCAGTGGTTCAGAGTTATCATGTGATCTGTTTGGACCTGGCAATATGAGGTGGCAGATATACAATCTCCCTCAGTCTACATGTTGTAATATGTGTTCATGTTAGTGCTGAGGGAGGGAGAGGATATTATTTGTTTACCCTGTCGCCCCACCTCCCCAGATGGGACTGCAACATTATATTACTACACTCACTTCACCAACCTCCTACTCTAACTCATCTTCTTCTGCTGTCCCAACCACTGCTGCTGCCTACACAGCCACACTCTCCTCAAAGTGGTTTCATCTAATAGACTAGTAAACACTGTAAACACTGTTCCACAGGGCTCCTACATATTTATTGGATTCAACACTGTAATGAAAACACAGTAAAGGAAACAATTGCCATCTGACTGATGGTATCATGATGGACTGAAGAGGTAACACAGGTAGTATATGTTTTAATGTCTAAGCACTGAGTGGTGATATTTTCTATACACATATAATGGCATTTGATAAGTCAGAAAATCCAGATCTCGACGGAGGCCCCAGCACAAACCGTTCTCCAGTGGCCCTGCTGCTTTGAAACTAATTTCTCTTCGGTGCTTTGATATGCCAGGTGTTACTCACAGGCATTAAGCGAGGGTTTCTATGAGAGGCTTTACTATGTGTCACGTAGAGGCCACTCCACTCGCTCGCTTTTGTTCTATCTTGGATGCACTGATCTTGTCTGATGTGCACTCTTCTCTCTGGTCCCTCGAGAGCCCCCTTTCCCACACGCAGACGATCTCCTCCATCTGTTTGCATATACACATAAGCATTCAAAACACACATATACACACTCACACTCACACACTCACTTCTCTATCCCTTGATCTAAGCTGTCGGCTGTGATGGAGGATGATCATGTACGGCTGTTGCCACCGAGCCGCGTCCTGCACTGACATTATGATGAGACATGGTGCCAAACTGTATGTGGCTACTGCAGGACTTCTATTCAGGTGATGAAATCCAGTGAGGCTCAGATACAATCACTGGCTTTGGGTTGCCACTGGTGACTGGATGGCCCTGCAGATGGTTGATGGCACCATCGGGGACGCACCACTCAAACGGGAATATATACCAGAAACACTAAAGGACAAAAACAATGAAAAATGCTTGCGCCCAAACAATGGTTTCCTCTCCTTGCTGCTATCAGACTTCTTCCTTAAAGACTTGATTCTCGGCCACACCTTCGGGACTGTTCATCCTCGTGTTCATCAGCGCTTCACTCATGTTCAGATTTCGTGTCCACCATTACTTGCTTCATGCTCCTCTCTGTTCTGTTACAATCAACGGGGACACCCAAACGCAAGACACAGACTCAGAGTTAGAATGAACGGTGGTTAACTACCATCCCAGTTGTCAGTGAAGGTGGATGGAGGTGGGGATTACAGTAGATGAAGGCAGAGGGCGGAGGGAAGAAGGGTAGAGTAGAGGTGAAGGCAGGATTGGGAGTGTGGCTGGATGACTGATCAGTCAAGAGTCAAAGCTTCATGGTTCTAAGTGGCCTGAGAACATGAGCTACCACACTGGCTGAAACAACCTGGATGAGGATGTTTGGTTGATATACTACTGAGTTGATGAGTACATGGATTGCAGGTGTGCAGGTTGATCAGCAACCAGGAAGTCAGCAGAGAGAGAGGAGCGGCACACCCATAGCACAGACAGACAGACAGGCCGACAGACAGACAGACAGACAGGCAGACAGGCAGACAGACAGACAGGCAGACAGGCAGACAGGCAGACAGGGGAAAGGGAAATACAAGATAAACAATAAATAAACTGGAGGCATGGTGTGAAAATGTTTCAGCTTTCACTCGGGAGACATCATTGGAGAAGTCTGGGATCCACACTAGTTTGATTGTTCATAACTACTCTTTATGCGTCAGTAGAGGACGTATGTGTTACATAATATAAAACTAGAGGATTGAAGATCTGTTAAATTGTCCTTCAGGCCTGTGATGCTGTTAAAAACCGTCATGTGATGATCCACAGCCATGTACACATGATAATAGACCTTTTTCAACAGTTTTGACTTACCACAGTAGCAAAAATACAGGTGTAACCATAGTGACGGTGGCTCAGTTCCATTAAATGTCCCAGTAAGCCAACTTTTATTAAACCATTAATGTTTCATCAATGTTATTTTTACACCTGTGTTGTTCCTGCTACGACATGTAAAAATATGTCACATGAAAAATGTACCATGACCTATGAACTCCAGGTGACCATGGCCCAAACTACACAATAAAACCTAGTCTTTTCAAAGTAAAACACAATTTATTCATGTAAAAAAAGAGGAACAAATGAGTTACAGTCATTACCATTGAATACCATCCCACTTCTGACTGTGCTTAATCATCATACAACAGCCATGACTGTGTGGAGAGTCACGGGGGTGGAGGGAGTCATTATTGTTGACTTGATGTCTGTTAAATGATTGAATGGCTGTGTACTCACTCAGGGTTTGATAGATAGATAGATAGATAGATAGATAGATAGATAGATAGATAGATAGATAGATAGATAGATAGATAGATAGATAGATAGATAGATACTATAGATAGATAGATAGATAGATAGATAGATAGATACTTTATTTATCCCCTAGGGGAAATTCATGTTTGGTTTGGTGTTGTTGTGTGTTTCCATGGTGCACATCATCTGTTGTTTGTTTGTGCTTGGCTGTTTGTGTCATGCGGGTGTGTTCCTTTCATTAGTTGTCTGTTTGCATGTGTGTGTATGTGTGTGTGGGTGTCTTGTTTGCGGGTGTGTATAAGTATATGATTGGTCAGGGCAGTCCTAGGAGGCGAAGGTCAAAGTAAGCTGGTTGTGCAGGGCCTGGATAAGCTGCCGGATTTGACTAATCTGACAAGGAAGGACGTGGAGAGGTGGGTCAGTAGGCCTGTGACCCTGACACACACCTGCAAATTAACACACTTACTTATACAACTCTGTCATTTCTATACACACACACATCAGCAGGTAGGTTATGTCAATACAATCAGCTGGAGCATGTTATGCTTTGCTCAGGATACGCTGCATTGCAGTGTCTGTCTCCTGTTTCATGTGCAGATTAAATGTAAGGTGTGCCCTTTGGTGGACAGTTTATTGCAAAGTGCTTTACAATAGGATGTGACTGACTGATTATTTTACAGCAACACTGACTCATGGCTAGATAGATAGATAGATAGATAGATAGATAGATAGATAGATAGATAGATAGATGTTGGCTTGCTAATATGTTACCTGTTTAGAATGAGGCGTTAAAGTCAGAATATAGTTAACACTTCTAACATGGCACTTCACTAAAATGCTGTTTAATAAATATTTTAAATTACATTTCACAAAAATAACACAACATACATCAAATTACAAAACATTATCCCTGTAATTTTAGAGTACGACTGAGTGTTAGCTAGGTTAGCATGACCGAATAAATCCCATTTATTTTTAACTGATTGAATACTGCTAACTCTGAAACACACACATTTCTCTGTGTATGCAAATAAAACAATGTACCACAGACATACAAGGACTAGTGGTTAAGATTTAAATTGGCTATATCATCAGCAAATTACTGCCTTAAAACTGGAAATTTTGTACATAGTTGATAGGTTGGTTTTTCTTTGCTTTCAACATGGCTAACAGTTTTCTAGAACCCAATTTTCACATTGCTAAGGATCTAACTAGCTGGGAAATTTCTTAAGTTTCAATGCTGCGACCCAGATAATAATAACAAGCTACCACTGAGTTTATGGGTAGCTGGTACAACCCAGTCTTGAGTATGGCGGAATGATCTGCAAAAAGTTCACATTGCGATTACTTTGGCAGATGTAGTGATATGAGTCATGACTAAGCCTATAGTGGGAATGGTAAATTTTGTATTTTACTTTCATTAGAAATATAATATATAACATATAACAGTATGTAACATAAAATGATGACGATGATTTTTGTTGGGTATTGTACCAAACAAGTATATTCCTTTATGATTTGTAGGTCGGGGGCATCTCAGTGGCACCACAGTACTTCATTTGTGGTAAGTGGTGACAGATTTTACCTTTGGATGTTGCACTTGGCCATAGTGCAATTTCAATAATATTTCAATTAATTGTGCAGCCCTAGTCTTGAGGAAGTCATATTGTTTAGTAATAGTTTCACCACCCCTTAGATTTATTGTGTTACCCCTAATAAAGAGCATAAAAAACTATAAATATATCTATCATGTCAAAGTGGGTATAGCCTGACATATCTGCATATTTGTAACCATAGAAAAATGGCGGAGAAGACTTGTCCCATACCCAGAATGAACTGAGTACATGTGAGCATTTCTGTGCTTCAGCTTCACCTCTTAGATCTCCGTCTCCAGCCATGACAACCAGCCCAAGATGGAGAATATATTGAAATGATTCCAAGGCTGACAAGGAGTTACAGAGCTCTGTGGTAGAAAAAAAAAAACCTTTTCCTTTTGCTCCCTTCCCCCTCAGCAGTCACGCAGCTCCAGGAGGGATGTGGGATGCTTTTCAAGATGCCCATCCCCCTCTTTCTTCTCCTTCTCCGGCTTTGTGTTTGTTGGTTATTGAGCTGCAGTCAGATGGCTGTGATCATACAAACCTGGGATTTGGCCAGCAGATTACTCTGAAACACACTGGATGGCTGGTGAGGATCAAGCCCCCGTGGAGGCTTTCTTTCATCTCCTGTGCAGAAACCTCCTCATTACTGTCTATTCAACCTCGACATGAAGATTAGTCATTGTAGGAGAACCGGTGGGTTGGGTTCCTTGGTAAAAGCTTTCATTTGTTCTTAGAATATAATAAGTGTCCAGACTTTTTCATCTTGAAGCACAAATAAAGACAATGACAAGGTGATAGGTAGGTAAATAAGGGTTTCAAATGTTTTATTCCTTTAATATCACTGGCAAATATAAATTGCTGCTCCACAATTCATTTCCAAAGGGTTTTTTTTTTCCACATTTGAAGTGATTTCCTTAGAAGACAGTGTCCAAATTCCACAATTCTTAAAAAGTAAGTGCACAAAACATCCACCTTTAAGTAATTGTTCAACAAACAGACACTTGACCTTTCTGAAGAGAAAGGTGGCAGGCGACGACGATGTTCATGGAGCGATGACGCGGTGTTGTCTGTGTGTTCGTGTGTACTGTGTAATGCATGAAAGCACCACGCCTGAGACTGTCACAATGAAAAGGAATGACCTTCGTGATACATTTCGATATATCATATACACTCATACATATCATATACTTCTGTCAGGTCGTACATTTGTGTCTGTTTTAAGGCATTATCAGCCACTTTGTATGCAGGGACAAAATGTGCAAAAACCAAATATACACATGAACATGAGTTTCCCCTGATGCTGAAACCTGTAGCTTAAACAACTGGTCTGACTGTAGTCTTGTTCTTTGAGAGATTCCACACCTGCTTCTTAAGCAGATGCTTAGAGCACCAGGGTTTTCGTAGAGGGGAGGTGGGGGTGATGAGGAGCAATAGTTGTGCGAACACACACATACACACACACACACACACACACACACACACACACACACACACACACACACACACACACACACTCCCACCTCGGCACCATGGAGGCCAACGCAGCATGTGGAGGAGGGAGTCACACTCACTCTTGGGCGCATGTGCAAACGCACACACACACGCACACACACACACACACACACAGATTGGCGGAAGACAGACAACAGGCCATGGATGGAAAAAAGGAGGAACCATGAGACGACCACAGACACACATTAATGCTTAGGTTAATACATGGAGTCTTTGTCAAGTGGACTTTTTTTTGCATTTTACTAGGAAACAAATGAACAGAAAACCAGAACAGAAAGAGAGCCTTACAAATTCTTTTTAAACCACCCACCCTCTACCACCCCAGAAAAAAAATTCTCTCTGAAGACAGTGACGAAATAAATAAACACTCACGCACAGTTGCACATACCGTATACCCATGCACACACCTTCACCTTCCGTGAAAACATCTGCACACTCACACCTACTTTGCAATACATTTCCCCTTTAGACCCCTTACAGCGTGGCTACACAGTTCCTCTCCGTTTGAAAAGGTTTCAATTTTGACCAAAAAAAAGAAAAAAAGAAAAAGAAAAGCAGCATTCCACACTGAAAAGACTAAACAATCGCATATGTATTTTTCTAATTTTCAGTTTTCTTCTTTTTTTGTTTTTTGTTGTACCATCTTCATGCTTTAACTGAGATTTACAAGTGGCAGATGCAGCAGGAGCAGGGGAGATTCCTTTGGCGCTGTGCTGCAGGGTTGAGGACATGTACGAAGGAAAAGCTGCAATCCTCTCCCTGCCAGGGATGATTCTGAACCAAACAAAGCACTAACAGCCATTTTGTTTGAGGTTCTCAGGCACGGAGATGGTCAAACACACAGCTTTGCCAGAGGAGCCATCATCACTGCGCTCACCCGAGCCACCAGCTCCTCTCACTTATACACTTTTTTTTTTTTTTTAATTGACATTTTTCAAAAAACTGATTTTTTTTATTATCCCTCCGTTAAAGGGCAAGATGGCTTTGCAACAGCTAAAAATTAGAACCACAAAGAAAACATCATTTCCTAGGAGCACCGTGCCGATTTCTGAACAGACACAAAAGCCTCGAGGCACAAGAGACATTTCTATTCTCTATTCTATAGATTGACTAGGCTGTGCAAACAAACTACACATAGGAAACTCTCAATAAACCTCACAAGAAGAACATAGGCTATGACTAATTAAATATATTTATATATATATATTCATCTATATATTTAGTATATCTAATAAATACATTTGTTGATAGACATAGAAATCTTTCTGTAAACTATTTACATTAAAAGGTGTACATTTTTGCAGAAACAATAAATAGCTATCAAGGCAAGGCGAAGGAGAGAAAATCTGTGGTTTCAACACTTTTGTGCTCTTCAGATGTGAACACACAGGAAGAGGCGAGCTCCCTCAGCGTGCTCCCACTGAAGAGTCAAAGAGAGTCGTTCAGCGTGACTCGTCTCAAGCTGAACTCTCCCTTCCTCAGTAATTGGCAGGAACATCCATTCGCAAAAAATAATGCCATCAGCCTCACCTGCCTGTCCTCTCTACGTAGTGGAATGTGCTCCAGTCTCTCGACTGCTCTCAGTAGATAGGATCTTTCCCTTCCTTTTAATGCCTGGTGAACGGGGCAGTGAAGAAGTAGTGTACAAAAAAATGTACCAGCACCTGCCAAAAATATACCAGCATTCGGCCTGGTGGCTGGTGTTTAGAGTTTCCAAACCTACTAGTGACCCCTGTCGTCGCCAGGCTCAAACATGACACACACACATATGATAAAAGGATGCTGTAAAAACGCCACCGTCATCAGAGAGAGGCAGAAAACATCAAACCCACCCACGAAAACCCTCCCGTACACCCCGGCCCCTTCACAATCTCATGCTGCACAAATTTTTTTTTTTGTTTGTTTGTTTTTGTGTAACTTTCTCTTCAGAACTGCAGGCGTGACATAAAATTACAGGGTAGTTACGAGATTGCCCGCCAAAGCCTGGGTACTAAGGGACGTATTGCTGTTGGCCCCGACAGGTTAGTTTAGTGTCCACAAAGTCTGCTGCCCCACACAGCACAGGCAGACCACTGACATGTTTCAAACACTCACTTCTGGTAACATTACTGCAACAGCTGCAGCGGGGGGGGCGTTTTAGTTTTTAAGAGACAGTGTTTGAAAAAGATGATACAGTTTTGTTTACAAAAGCAATTTTAAGTGCAAATTACCATGCACAGATGGTTGACTGGTGAGCAGGGCAGAAAAAAAGCCCTGCATCATGTCAGTGTCACACCTTTGGGAGGACTTTGTCTCACTGGACAACTAGGAGCGATGGAGGGGTGTGTGTATGTTTGTGTTAATGTATGTGTATGTGTGTGTGTGAAGGGTAAAATCTCATAAGTGCTTCCCATGGCTCTTGAGGCATAGAAAAAGAGGCAGTGGGATATTGTGTGGTAACATTCTCTGGCTGAAAGTTGTGGTTCTGACGGACGGACGGGGGGATGGAGGGGATGGAGTGTCTTTAAAATCCCACTCGTTTGATTGGTGCAGAGCGGAGCGAGTGACACCCTAAAGACTGACCGCTGATGATGGACTAGATGTGGGCGGGTGTCTCAGAGGTGTTGCAGAGGTAAATGTAAATCACCATGGGGACAGGAAGTCTGCAGAGGCCCAGCTAGAGCAGAGGCCTCAGACTTGGTCAGTCCTGGTGGAGAGGGAGACAGGGAGGGAAGGAAGG